>NW_007727203.1:133045-190843 GCF_000696425.1 Galeopterus variegatus | reverse complement strand
GTTTTTTTTTGGGGGGGGGGGGAGTTTTTTTTTTTTTTTTTTTTTTTTTTTTTTCAGTGAGGAAGGTACATTTATTTAATACACAGGGATAGAAAGATTAGTTTGCTTTTGGATAAAAATTAATTTATAGTCTTATTCCACATGATACATACAAATAAGTGACAGATGGAGTATAATGATTAACAGTAAAAAATAAAAAGGCAGGCAATGAGAAAATAGAGTAAGATAGAAGTGAACATTTACCAAATCTCTGGAAGGAAAAGTCTTTTCTATATTTAGTGTGATGAGAAAATAAACTGAAAAAGAAATCTTGATAGATTGGCAATATAAAAGTTGGATCTTTTGCATTTTAACAAAAAATCTCTATGTTCCATTATGTCACTTTGAAGAGAAGTTCTTTTGATTCCCTGTTCAGTGCTTTCTCCATTATACCCTGTTTTATTGAAGGAGTGAGCACCTACTCCCCCCTAATTTAATTTGTTCTAGATTTTTTGGAATGGACCATGTTATGAAAAATATAGTTGTCCATACAAATAAGTATTTTGGTAGGAATATATAAGTGAATGAACAACTGGATAAGAAAAAGCCTAGGGCTTACTTTTAAGATTAGATATCTGGGAGCACGAATATACATATATTTTGTATATCAATGTGCATATTGTGGGTATACATATTATTACAATGACATTTGACCATATAGCATGTATATTTTATTTAGGACTTCAAAGATGTTGTTAGTGGGACTCGTTTGGGGGAATAGTGGAAAGTTGGGTGTGGCTGGGTTGTGTTTTCTTATTTTATTGGACAGCATTATTAAAGTTTAATTTACATACAATAAAATTCACCCTTTTAAGTGTTCAGCTCATTAAGTTTTGGCAAATGTACACAGTTGTGTAAACACCACCACAATCAATAAGAACATTTTCTTCATCCCCACAATTTTCCCTCTTGCTTGTTTGCTGTTGCTCCTGTTCCCACCCTTCACGCCAAACAACTATTGACATGTTTTCTGTCTCTCTAGTTTTGTCTTTAGTATTTCAGATTTATGAAATTAATTTATTAATTACTATAAGTTAACTACTGTAGAATTAACTCTTCATTTAGATGTATATCTGATGCTTTTTTCGAAAGGCATTTTTTTTTTAAAGTGGCTGTTCTCTTGCATTTCCACCAGCAATGTATGAGAGTTCCAATTGTTCCACATGCTTGCCTGGGATAGTGTTTGTGTTTGTATATATAGTTATATCAAGATTTTTTCAGACTTTAGTTAGTGTGTCCTGTATGCAAAACTCTTTTGGGTAGAAATGTTTAAGGAGGTTGCCAGTGTTTTTTAGAGCACCAGAAATGTGATCATGTAACTTTGGCTCAAACAATCCACTGTTTTATTTACCCTTTTTTTCCCCTAGAACTAACTCTATATTTAGAAGTATATCTTATGCTTTTTAATCTTCTTTTTCTTGGCATCTGACCGATAAGGGTTTCTGAACCCTTGACCTTACGTTATAACACCATTCTCTAACCAAATGCTTCTTTTTTTTTTTTTTTCCCTTTTTGTCTTTTTTTGTGACCAGCAACGGATCCCAACCCTCAGTGTCGTGCCCATACCGGACTGGGACCAGCAACGGGATCGCAACCCTTGGTGTTGCGCCCGCACCTCGCTCAGCCAGTGAGCAGCTGGTCTGTACGTGGAATCCGAACCCTCGGCGGGAGCGCCACCGCGCTCCCAAGCGGCGCACTGTAGCAGTGCGCCACCGGGCCGGCCCTAACCAAATGCTTCTTAATCTTTAAAAAACAAAAATAACTTTCTTAGTGAATTAGACATTTTTTTTTTTCCTTTTTGTCTTTTTTCGTGTCCGGCAACGGATCGCAACCCTCAGTGTCGCACCCGTACCGGACCGGGACCGGCAACGGGATCACAACCCTCGGGGCTGCACCCACACCTCGCTCAGCCAGTGAGCGGGAACCAGTCTGTATGTGGGATCCGAACCCTCGGCGGGAGTGCCACCGTGCTCCCAAGCGACGCACTGTAGCAGTGCGCCACCGGGCCGGCCCAGAATTAGACATTTTTTAAAGAGTAGTAAATATGTGACACTCCGGCTATGTTGCATCACCATATGCTTTAAGGTAATATCCAGAAATTTTTTTATAGGTATTCTGCAAGATATACAAATAATTTTATTTTAATTTTATTGAATCATAATTGATTATACATATTTTTGGGATTCAATGCTGACATATGTTGATCAAATCAATATTACTAGTATGTATATTGTTACAAATTGTACTTATTCCTTATGCCCCTTATCCAATCTCTCCCTATCCCCCTGTCCCTCCCCACTCCCACCACTGATGGCCCTAGATTTCTTCTCTCCCTCTGAAAGAGTAATGGTTACTCTGTTGATTTGTTGCCTAGATGATCTGTCCAATGCTGAGAGGTGTGTTCAGGTCCCTCAATATTATCATAGAGCAGATGCTTCTCCTGTCACTCTGGAATGGGCTTTGTGGAGAGAGACATCCTCTTCTTTTCTTTATCTCTGCTGGTGACTCTCCTTTTGTCAATGCACTCCAGTGGCTGGTTGGCCATCTGCATGGTGGTTGTGACATCTAGCCACTTTTGCTGCAGCCATGGTTACTGTGGTGGGCCACCCACATGTAGGTGATGTTTTTGGCATGCTCCTTGGTGCTGGTGGTATGCCTGGTTGTGAGGGGGTTCAGTCCCTGGCTCCATGCCCCAGGCCCCCAGTGGGCCCCGAGGTGCTGGTGGTGCACCTGGGCTGGAACTAATTTTTTGTCCTTTGCTTACTTCTAAAACAGGGGAACTTCCTGTGGGAACCAGTACTTGAGCTGTGTGGTTCAGCTAAATTGCTGCTTTGCTGCTGTTTCCCTAGGGAAGGTTTTTTGTGCACCTCAGGGTTTAATGGTTGACCTTAGAGGTACTTCCGGCTCTCCAGAGACCCGGTGCATCTGGGTTGTGTAGAAACTCTGATCTGGGCCTGAGTTTTTTCATCAAACTGCACCCCATGCAATTCTGCATTCCCAACCAGTCTCCTCTGAATGGTCCTGTGCTGATTGGGGGGCAGATTGGCTGTCCTTGCTGTGTCCCAGTGTTCTCCTTGTGGGCCCTTCTCCTCCACTGTCCATGCTCCAAGCACTTCCCATGGGATGGGCTGCACACTGGTCCCTTGCAATTACTCACTGGCCTCTGAATGGCTCCTGTTTTTCAGCTGTTCTGGATCCTTACTCCTGCATGGATCCACAGGAACCCTATTAGTGGTCTTGCTGTCCTGGGGGCCACCAAGGCCCTATTCTCCCCTGCCACCTCCAAGCAACTCCATCCAAAGGGCACAGCTGCAGCTTCTGCCAGCTCCTGCTTCGTGAACTCAGCAGCTCCAGCCTTAAAGCGACTGTGGCCCAAAATGCTCTGAGCAGTTTTTACTTTCTCTCATCATGGTTTCTCCCACCTTCATGAACTCCATAGGTCTCTCCTCCTCTTCCCCTGAGCTCCAGTGACCCCAGCTTGGCTGTTGTTACATTTTTATAGTTGTAAATTGGTTGATTTGTGGGAGAGAGTGACATTGGGGACTGCCTATTCCACGATCTTGACCAGAACTCTATCTACACAAACATAATTTTATACAAAGAATTTTAAAGTTGAAAATTACTGTATTGTTGAGAGAATTCTATATCATTAAATATGCTTTTTTTGAATTGATAGTCTATAAATCATAATGATGAGCCTTTTGGGCCTTCATTTTTTATATAATATTAGTTTAATATTATAAAGAGTATATTAACAATACTACTTATAATCCCACCACATTTTAGAATATATCTTTCTAGACTTTTTTTGTGCATACACACACACATAAATTTACAAAATCGTAGTTATATTATGCTGGTGTTTAGTATGGACTTCTCCATTTTGAAATGTATTATAGTTTTTCTCCCTATGTCAAAATATCAAATCTAAACAATTTTTCATGGCTGCCTAGCATTTTGTTTTTGGATGTACTATGATTTTGATAACTTAAATGTTTATCAGTAGAGAGCTGATTGCCAGTTTTTACTATTATAAGCAATGCTCTAGAAAGTACACTCACCCATATTTGCGTATTTGTTCTTTATACCTTAGTATAAAAATTTGAAAGGGAATTTGTGATCTTAAGAGCATACACATTTAAAACTTTTATTTTATGTTCTTCTCCAGGAAGGTTATAGCAAATTATGTAGGTAAAGAATATTTCCAGGATATTCTAAATTCACTCCTTTTTCAAGAGTACTTAATAAGAACAGCTACCCTTTGCAAACAAATGGAAAAACAAAGTCATCCAAAGCCTTTTTATGAAATTCTTTTTTATTTGTTTATGAGTTTATGACTGTCTATTTACATCACTAGAATATAAGCACATTAAGGGTAGGGGCACTGTCTTATTCCCAGATTAGTGTAGATTTAGTACACTGCCTGCCACAGAACAGGCACTTAATAAATATTTGATTTGTTAATGATTGATTGTTATGCAGGCTCCAGGATATGTAAGCCTCTTAGAGGCTTGGGCCTGCCTTATCTGCTTTTCTGTGGTTTAGCTGTTGCTCTGAATTAGGGGAGAATGATATATCTTGTTGCTATTTTGGAAAACCAGACACATTTTATCAGCTTAGAATTGGGATGTGTGTTTTAATCAATTTTTGATTGCCTTTCTCTTTTGGCATCTGTGCAGCAAAGTCCTGCTTGCAAAGTTGGATCTTGGCTGGAATCTGGGAATCTGGGTTTTGGGCATGTTCCCACCATTTTCTAACTGATAAAAGTGGTTTACTATGCCTAAACTGTACAAAGAATAGGTTTATGTTGAACACCTCCTTTTCTTCTGGGAGTGTGGAACTTCGATACTGGGCTGAGGATGCCTATGTAACCAACTCCCAATAAAAACTTTGGACACTGAGTCTCTAATGAGCTTCGTTGGTTAGACAACATTTCAGGTATTGTCACAATTCAGTGCTGGAGGAATTAAGGTTCATCCTGTGTGATTGCATGGAGAGAAGACTCTTGGAAGCTTGTACCTGGTTTCTTGCAGACTTTGATTCTTGTGGCTTTTTCCTTTGCTGATTTTGGTTTGTATTATCTTGCTATAATAAATTTTAGCCTTGAGTATGACTATAGGCTGAGTTCTGTGAGTCTCAAGGACCCTCAACATAGCATCAAATTCAGGAACATCTTAAAGAGGCATCTCATGAAGATTTTAATCTTTTTCTCATTATGCTCTCTCTTTGATGCTATAGGAATGCTCAGCAGAACGACAACTGAATCTCTTTTAGTCTGGATATAGAAATATATATATTAAGGGATAATTATTTAATTTTTGAAAGAATTATTTGCTTTACAAAAGGAAACACCATAATGTTGGAAAAATAAGGGACTCCCTTACTTGATCTATTGTAGTTGAATATAGAAATTTGAGTTTACACCAAATTTTATAGTGATATTTCTGTTAGATTAAGATACTCTCTCCTTCATATATTTCATAATATAATTGCAGTGATACTCTGAAATCCCAGTTGGGTTTGTCCTGAGAAATTTGTTCTCAGAAAGGGAGACTCTTGCTTCAGTTACTCAGTTATTTGCCCCATTGCTACAAGGTTCCTGTGTTGTTTATTTTAGATAGTTCATTTTGACACTTAGGTAAACAGAAGCCAAATACACAAGCATACCCAGAATTAGTCCCTGAACTTTGTTCCAGGGTAAAGATAAAGCATTTAGACTTCTGCAGTACAGATAAATATATTACAACTACTGAAAAATGGATGTTATGTGACTCTTGGATTGTTTAAATATAGAATGACAGTGAAGATCTTTAAAAAATTCCTGCTAACAAAACCTAAGGGAAAAGTTATATTCATCCATAGAACCTGCTTTTAAGAGGATTATAGATAGGGCACAAGATAAAACACCTCTTTATAACCTGAATGAAAAATATTTAAATTCTCCTGAACTATGTTTTCCTGTTCAGCTTTACACTGTGTCCTGCCTTTTTAAAAATGGACTTAATTGAGGTATAAAGTACATGTGTTTAAATTGTACAATTAGATGAATTTTTGTAATTGTGTGTACTCATGAAACACCCCACCACAATCAGCATACAATACATTTTTGTCATCTCCCAAAGATTCCTTGTGCCCCTTTGTAGTCTGTTTTCCCCCCTGCCCCTAGCACCAGGCAACCACTGATCTGCTTTAGATTACCATTTATTTTCTAGGATTTCATATGAACGGAATCATATCATATGCACTCGTGTGTGACATCTTTCACTCAGCACAATGATCTTGAGACTCATCCATTATTGTTGCATGTATCAGTAATCTATTTCTTTTACTGCACAGTAGTATTTACTTATATGGATATATCATATTTTGTTGATCCATTCACCATTCTTTGGACAATTGGGTAGTTTACAGTTTTAGACTATTGTAAATAAAGCTGCTATTGTTTTAGTTTTTACACGGACATGTAGTGTCACTGCTGGTGTGCTCTACCTTTTTTATTTTTTTAAAAATTGTATCTTGTAGTAGTTCTTGTCAATGATAAAGATTAGGGGAAGGAAACACATCAATCATTTACTTATTCAATAAACATTTATTGAATGCCACATATAATGCCATGTACTGAAGACACAATGGTAAACAAGAACTCAACTGTTGCTCTCTTAAGAGCTTATAATTTGATAAATAAGGCTGGCACATTACAAGTAATAAGAAGTATGCAGAGTGTGTAACCAAGTATAGAATGCCTTGGGAGCATATGATAGGGGATCCTGCCTCATTGGTGTGGGATGATTAGGGAAGGATTTTTTGAAGAAGAAATGTGGAAGATGGACAGGAATTAAGTAGATGAGGCATTCCAGGTAAAGGGAACAGAATGCATGAAGGCTCTGAAGTGAAAAAGAGAATGGTATTCTATGGTAGCTGTCTGGATGAAGCTGAAGGGATTTGCAGTTGCTAGATCATAAAGTTCTTGTATATTGTCCTAAGGATTTTGGAAATTTTCCTGAAGGTATTGGGAAATCACCAAAAGGTTTCAAATAAGGACGCAACTTGGTCAAATTCTGCAATTTGCAGCTCAGCTTATACAGTGGTCTGGTTTTTGACCCTTCATTTCCAGAAATCCTGCCTACCATTTTTAATTCTGTCAATTACTTCTAATTGTAAGTGTTCGTAAGGGATGCTATCAAGAAGATGAGTAGAATGTTAGAGTAAAACTGGGACCACTACTCATTTTATTTTCTTATTTACTTCTGATTAAGTAGAATTTTAATATCCAGATTCTACTGGAATATGAATGTTTTAAATTTCCATTTATGTAAGAAAAAGCTGTTTGCAGGAAATAAATTTGGGACAAACACAGGAGGCCTGGTACATGATTCTTGATTACAGTCAAATGACCTTTTGTAACCTAGTAGTTTGTTAAGTTACTGAGCACTCTTTAATAGTATACTTGGCCCTCTGTGTCCATGGGTTCTGCTTCTATGGATTCAACCAACCATGGATCGAAAGTATTGGGGGAAAAAAATAACAATACAACAACAAAAAATAATGCAAATTAAAAAAAACAATACAGCCTAACAACTATTTACATAGCATTTACATTGTATTATGTATTATAAATAATCTAGAGATGATTTAAAGTATATGGGAGTATGTGTGTAGGTTATATGTAAATATGCCGTTTTATATAAGGGACTTGAGCATTCACGGACTATGATATCTTTAGCAAGTTCTGGAACCAATCACTGATGTATACTGTGGGATAACTGTACTTGCCCTGAAGCTATAAAAGGAAGTCTTTTTGGAGGAGCAGGGCTTATCAGAATAGTTTACAGTTGTGCTTTAATGCATGATACCAAAAAATGATGATAGTTTCAGACTATTTTTGTTTACATGTAGTGCCTGCTATATTTGTATAAACTATAAGAGTTGCACTGTCTGATGTTACTAGACATGTGTAACTGTATTAGTCAGCTCAGGATGCCATAACAAAATACAATAAAGTGGGTGGCTTAAAATGACAAGAATTTTTTCTTACAGTTCTGGAAGCTGGAAATTCCAAGAAAGTTTAAGATAAAGGTGCTAGCTGTTTCAGATCCCTGGTGAGGGCTCTATTCCTGGCTTGCAGATGGAGAGAAAGAGGAAGCAAGCTCTCTGGTGTCTCTTCTTATAAGAGCACTAATCCCATCACAACGGCCCTATCTTCATGACATCTTCTAAACCTAATTACCTCCCAAAGGCCCCATCTTCAAATACCATCATATTGGGAGGTAGAGATTCAACATATGCATTTGGAGGGGGGTATCAAATTCAGTCCGTTGCAGTGACTGTTTAAATTTACATTTAAGATAATAAAAATTAAACAAAATTAAAAATTTAGTTCCTCAGTCACACTAGCCATATTTCGAGTGTTTAGTACTCAAATACATTTACAGCTACTGACTTATATATTGGACAATGCAGATTATAGGACATTTTCATCATCGCAGAAAATGATATTGGATAGTGCTAATACAGTGTTTGGAGGCCTTTCTTGATAGTTATGGATCATATCAAAGAGGTTAGTCCTGTTTTGGGTGAGAGGCTTTCCTGAGTAAAAATTAATTATAGTAAATCTCTTTAAGAAGTGTAAAGTTTCTTGTTTGGGGGGAATCCTACTGTTTGCTATATTATTATCATGGTGTGTTCTGTATAATTTTTGTTTTAAAATTAAAGTAGTATTGCTAATCACTTGTTTCATATCTCATCACAAAGGACAGTATGATTGTTTCCATGCGTATAGCACTTTTCAGAGCCCTTTCATATATCTCAGCTAGACTATTTTTTAGAGCAGTTTTAGGTTTGCAGCAAAATTGAGTGGAAGGTACTGAGATTTTCCGTATACTCATACCTCCTGCCTAACCTCCCCCACTATCAAAATCAGGTTGAGGAAGTTTACCTCTATTCCTATTTTGCTGGGAGCTTTTCATCATGAATGGGTGTTGATTTTTGTCAGTTGCCTTTTCTGTATCTAATGATGTGATCACGTCATTTTTTTCTTCTTTAACTTGTTGATGTGATGTGATCATTAATTGATTCTTATATTATATTAGTTGACTTTCTAATGTTGAACCAGCCTTTCATACCTGGGATAAATTCCTTCATACTTTTTTTAAATGCTGAACTATAGACAAGTCTTGTGATTTTTGTAGTTTTAGCAATTGTATATTCAAAACTCCTTCAAAGTATTCTACTCTTTTTTTTTTTTTTGCATTTTTTTTACTTACTTCAGTTTCTTCATTTTTAAAATGAAGAGATTGATCTATTAACAGTTAAGTTCTTTTTGATGCTCTAGATCTATAAATCATATCTAGAATATTTAAACTGTCATTGCTGAAAACCCAGCCTTATTGTGATGAATTTCAAACACACACAGAGACAGATACTGAAGACCAAGATTTAACAAGCATTACCTTTAATAATATTTGCTCTAGATTTGGTTAAAAAATAATGTGTGTGTGTTACATTAACTGAAGCTCCATTCTCTAATTTCATTACCTTTTATCCTCCCAAGAAATAAACCCTCCTCTGAAGCTGTTGTGAATCCTTCTTGATCATATATTTTTAGCACATAATGTATGCATCCAACAACCTAGAGTATTATTTTGGGTTACTTAACTTTACATAAATGATATCATACTGTATATTCTTTTTGAAAGCCATTTTTAAAAAGAGTTAATGAAGAATAAGATTAATAATTATTCCTTTTTGTTATGCTGATTGTGTAACATAAATATTACCACATTTATCCTCCCAATAATCCTTTAAATTTGGAAGTTTTATTTTTCCTTGTACAAATTAAGAAACAGAAACAAGTGGGGAAATTGGCATTCAAATCCTTAAGTTCATCCAACTCTGAAGCCCATGTACTTATTATATACTAGGCTGCTTATATTCTTTTTCTTTAACAGTGCCAGAATAACTACTTGCAAGCTCCCAGTTATTTATTCACTGTAATTTGGGGCATTCTTCAAAGGAATAAATAATAATAGTTCCTTTTTAATATCAGAAAAATTTTTAGGATCCACCTTTCAGAATCTGTTTAGTTAGAAAATATGTAATGATAAAGAAACTTTGGAAGGGTGCCTGAGTAATTGAGAATAGTGGTTTCCTGAGGTGGAAGGAGGGGAACATTGGAATAGGCAAATGGTAACAAGGGTATGAGTGAAGGTTTTCACTATATAATCTTTATATTTCTGCTTTTTAAACCATGCATTACATAGTCAAAAAAATTTTTGAGAGAAAAAAGAAACATGTAATGCTGAATTTACCAATACTTTAAAGTGGCATTTATTACTACAATGGCATCTACTTGTATTTTTAAAACAGTAGTGGCTATATCTGTGGACATATTTAGTCAGTTTATAGATGGTGCTTGATGAGCAGATGCACCTGCAGACCCTTTGCAACAACTCTGGGGTACCCACGTGGCTGAGGCCTAGCAGGTTGGGAACTGTTCTTTTAGGCCCATTTAGGGCCAAATTTATTTAAAGACTCATTTCATTCCTTAAATGTGACCTTAAATGATTTGATCAGAAGCGGTTTACTGAAAAATGAATTTGTAATTACAGTTTTATCAAAACTACAAAATAATTGAAGATAATTTTTCCAGTTAGTATTATAATGCACTGGTGGAATCATTTTACAAACTTTTGTGTTTCTTTGGACATTTTACCTTTTTTATCCTTATATTCTGTAGTAGTCCATTTCTGTTGCTTATAACAAAATACCTGGAACTGGGTAATTTGTAAAGAAACAATATTTATTGCTTGCAGTTCCAGAGGCTGGGAAGTCCAAAGTCCAGGGAACACATCTGGTGAGGTAACTCTACAGCAATGCAGGGTGTCATATGGTGGACGGCGGAGCAAAGAGAGACTAACTTTCTCATTCACTCTCTTTTTAAAGCCACCGGAACCACTCCCATTATTACAAGAATGCATCAATCTATTCATGAGGGTACAATCTTCACAATCCAATCACCTCTCTAAAGCTCCTCCTTTTCAACTATCACAATAAGATTTCCCACCCTCTTAACACTGTAACAGAAAAGACCAAGCTTCCAATACATTAAACTTTGGGTGGACACAATTCAATCCACTGCATATACTTTGCTAGAAATGTAATTTGATACTTGAAAATATTTTTTTAAACAATATGCCCCCTAAAATGTCCATCAAAACATTGCTAACAAGTAGAATATGATAATTAAAATTTAAGAAAAACTTCCCTTTAAAATTTTTAGGTCCATTTAATTTTTTATTTATTAAATGTGTTTAAAAATTCTTATTATAGAAGTAATTCATGTTCCTTATTACAGAAAAAGAATCAATGGCAGAGAAACAAAAAGAACATAAAGAACATTTGGTCCTGTTCACTGTAGAGATAATCACTGTTTATGCCTTTGTTTTTATGCTATTGTAAATAGTTTATAATAAAAAAAAAAAAAAAAAAAAAAAACTTGAAAACAATTAGAAATTGAAAAGAAAAAGAAGTAAATATCTAAATTTTTCTAAAAAGTTGATCAAATGCTTAACTGCCTGCAAAATTATTCCAAGATGAAAAGACAGGCATTCTGGGATCAGTCAAACATAGGTTTGAATCTCTACCCTGGTACTTAACAGCTGGGTAATTTGAGGTAACTTTCTTATTCCTCTCTATGACTTAGTACCCCTCTTTGTAACATTGAAATGGTAATGCCCATCTCATAGAATTTTTTGGAAGATCACCAAGATATCAATTGTAATTTCCATTTGAGTTAAATATATAACATTTTTGTGTGTCAACAAATGTTTGCTGTAATGTAAAGTGGCTAGTTGGGTTTTTTTTTTGTTTGTTTGTTTTGTTTTGAGAAGGATACACTTTTTTGTTTTATAAACCTAAGCTAGAGGATTTTAAATTACCAAGTTATGCTTTTTTTTTTTAGCAGCTGGCCATTATGGGGATCTGAACCCTTAACCTTCGTGTTATTAGCACCATGCTTTAACCTACCAAGTCACACATTTCAAAAAGCAATGTTGTACTCTCAGCTTAGTATTAACTTTTTACATTCTAAGATAATCATTGGCTAGATTTAAAAAATTTTTTTCTTTTTTTTTTTTTACTGTGCCTTGCCAATCTTTGAGTGAAAGTGGTAGACAAATCTTTGATGTTTTATGATAGCTGTTCATATTGATTCTGGTTAGAGGTGTAGGTGAGGGAAAGCGCCATCTCTTCTGACTTTAGAAATAAAGCAGTTGTACGTTTGAACAGGTGATGAGGGCAGCATCGGTTGAACATAAGCTAGAGACTTGAATTCATGGTGGTCTGATTCTCAACTTACGACGCCATCTATAGAGGTTTTTACGTTTGGGATAAATGGTTCATGACTTTGACTTCCTTTGTATTTATAGCCATTGTCTCAGAAATATGGTTGGCATCATTATCTTGGAAGTGTTGAATATGAGCCAGCTAGATTTCAGGAGCTTATTTCAGTTGAATTGAAGGGAACCCAAAATTATATCCTCTTTAATTTGATATAAATAAGTAGGTAAGTATAAAGCTCCTGACTTTGCTTTATAACTTTATAGCTTTATCAAGTTATATAATAATGGCACTAAAAAAATTACACTTGTGTTGAGACCCTTGGCTACTTTACAACTATGAAAGAAATCAAGGAAAAGCATAAATTTTTGTTTGCATCTATTCTTTCACAAGGATATACCTTTGTTTTCTTTTTAAATTAAACAAGGCATTTATTAATGATCTACCTACTTTCAAGTAAAGGTAGATCCTTATTCATTAACTTAATATTCAGTGCAAAATTCTAGCCAAAATGGATAACAGGAGTAAAATTAGAATATCTTAGTTGTGGAAAACTGAAAATATTGAGTTGATAAACTTGTTCTGACTGTGCTAACAATCAAGACAAAAAGGGAAACAGAGTAGGTTATGTAACTTCGATGTCTGGTAGTAGGTCAGAAGCATTTAACCTGCCAAGAAATGGGATGGGACAGGGAGAAAGAATTATGCCTTATGGATAGACGCCTTTTCAGATTTACATTATAAGTTTTTTGTTTGTAGTTTGAATCTTTTAAGTATGAATCTTTTGTGTTATATGTCCTTTTTTATGTAGCAATATATTCAGTTTTAATCTTTATAATAATTAATCTGTTAAAATTTGCAAATTAGGGTATAACCCAAGGAAATACCATTGTTAAATGTGGAAGGTAATTTAATAAATATAATTAAGATTGTCATTAAAGGAATTAGAATATGGGACTACATGTGATAAAAATGTGGTAGAATTATAATTAGGCTAATGTCCTAGAATTAGTTTTTATGAATAGGTTGTACTATATTTCTGGCCACTTAGTTGGTATTAGTAAATATCCTCTAGAAGACTTCCGGAAGTAGTTTTAAATGGTATAAATCAAGTCACATTTATTTTTCACTATTTATTGTCTGTTATTTGAGCTCTCCAAATAGACTATGTAAGATGGTTGAGGTCTATACCTCTGTATTACCTACTTGTGAATACCCTATTCCCTACCTAGCCCAATAGTTTGAAGGTACTTTTCATTGTAATAATATGGCAGGTCTGTGTATCCAAATTGTCTTGAGCACACAGTTGTTGGCTCTTCAAGGGGGTGTGGTAATAGCTCTTGGTCCCCCTATCCCACCCCACCTCAGGAACCTGGGGACCTTCTTGTTGAGGCTTGCTGGTCATCACTGGGCTGGTTGAGTGTGGTCGGGGGGTGTGGTTGAGGCACTTGGCCCCCCACTACCCTGCTCAGGAGAGCCTGGGGCATTTCCTGCAGCAGCTCAGTGGTCGTCACTGGAATGGTTGCACTTGTCAGGGGGTGTGGCCAAGGCCCTCGGCTCCCATCCTCAGGACTGGTTGCAGGTGTCAGTGGGCATGGCTGAGGACCCCAGCCCTCTCCCCTTCCTGGCTTGGTAGCCCAGGGTACTTCTGGTCCTTCTAGGTGTTATAGGTGTTCTTTGGTGAAATGAGACTTTAGTTATCAAACTTTGTCTCTGGTTGTGGGTACTTTGTTTTTTCTTCCAGTTCTTTGTTGGATTATTTGCTGTTTCCACCACTTAAACTCTGCACTGGAACTAATTTGTTGTCCTTTGCTTACTCCTAAAATGGGGGAAACTTCCTGTGGGGACCAGTACTTGAGCTCTGTGGTTGAGCTGAATTGCTGCTTTGCTGCTGATTCCCTAGGGAAGGCTTTTTGTGTAGCTTAGGTTTTAATGGTTGACTTTATACGTACTTCGATCTGGTGAAATCTGGTGCACCAGCCTCTGAGTGGCTACTTTTTTTCAGTTTTTGTGTTTCCTTAGTCTTATGTGGGTCCATGGGAACCCTGCTGGTAGTACTGCTGGCCTGGGGGCCACCAAGGCCCTCTTCTCCCCTGCTGCCTCCAAGCAACTTCATCTGAAAGGCACAGCTGTGGCTTTTTGCCAGCTCCTGCTCTGTGCAATCAGCAGCTCCAGCCTTAAAGCGGCCATGGCACAAAACAGTTGGAATGGTTTTTTCTTTCATCCTGGCTTCTCCCACCTTCAAGCATTTCATAGGTCTTGCCTCCTCTTCCCCTGAGCTCTAGGAGTGCCAACTTGGCTGTCGTTGCTTTTTAATAGTTGTAAATTGGTTGATTTGTGGGAGAGAGTGATGCTGAGGACCATCTATTCCACCATCTTGACGGGAAGCCTAGCCAACTCTAGTGTTAGTTTTAAAAAACAGATTTATTAAGGTATAATTTATGTCATGAAACTCACTCATCTTAAATTAACAATTCAATGATTTTGTTTTGAAAATTTACAGTTATGCATTCATTACCACAATCTAATATTAGAACATATGCATGACCCCCAAATTAAATCATGTGCCATTTGTAGTCACTCTCCCCACCTTAGTTTACCACACCTAATAATGTAACTTTCTGTAACTGACTGCAAAATATGATAAAAGTGAGTACTGTAGAATTTTCCAAAATTATTCAGCTCTCTAGACTTACTTGTTTTGAAGGTTTGATAATTTAGAGCATGGACATTTTCTTTGATGGTATTTCTTTATTTGGACACCAAAATTATTTAATAGGAGAAAGAGTGGTAAGAATAACTTCAGTAAGAGGGGATTGCTTTTGGAAAATGAGTTTTAAAATTTGCTTCGGGCCGGCCCGGTGGCGCACTGCTACAGTGCGCCGCTTGGGAGCACAGTGGCGCTCCCGCCGAGGGTTCGGATCCCACGTACAGACCGGTTCCCGCTCACTGGCTGAGTGAGGTGTGGGAGCAGCACCGAGGGTTGCGATCCCGTTGCCGGTCCCGGTCCGGTGTGGACGCGACACTGAGGGTTGCGATCCGTTGCCGGACACGAAAAAAAGACAAAAAGGAAAAATAAAAATAAAAAAATAAAAAAATAAAATTTGCTTCATGTTTTGAGGTTACAAATAAATTAATGAGCAGAAAGAAGTTATTGAAAATGTATAATTAATTTGTCATTCCTTTATTTTCTCCTTTAGCTTCCCAAAGTCAAGAACGGCTATGTGCGTTTAAAGATCCCTATCAACAAGACCTTGGGATAGGTGAGAGTCGAATCTCTCACGAAAATGGGACAATATTATGCTCAAAAGGTAGCACCTGCTATGGTCTTTGGGAGAAATCAAAAGGAGACATAAATCTCGTAAAACAAGGCAAGTAATATTTTTCATACTTGAAGTGACTTTGTGATTCAGAAAATTGAAGTTTATCTAAAAAGGACCTGGAGGAAGATTAAAACCCTCTCCAGAAAAAAAGTAAATTTGAAGTTATATATATTCCTGTATATTTATTTACCCACAAGCCCCAAATTTGTAAAAGGTAATTTATTTTTAGTTTCTTTTAAAGCTTCTTTCTTACTATAATATTAATGCATAATACATGCTCACTGTGTGAAGTTTGGAAAATACAGGAAAATAAAGAAAAATAAGTCTATAATTACGTACTCAAAAAATATTTTTACTAAATTAGTTTAGCCCCTTCAGGTGTGTTTTCTTTCTTTTTTTATTTTATTTTATTTTATTGTGTGTATGTGTGTGTTTTAAATTTTAAAAAAAATTTTTTTTCAGGTATGTTTTCTATATACCTCTATGTTTAATGTGTATGTGCTTTTTTTTCAAAATGAGAATACTGTATAAACAATTTCATATCCAGTTTTTCCCATTTTAATTATATCATGAGTATTTTTCCATATTTTTAAATATACTTCGAAAGCATTTTTATCCTCTGCACAGTATTTCATTGCATACATGTATCAAAGTTTTCTTACACATTACTGTATTATTGAACATTATGTTGTTTTTAGGTTTTAACTGTAATACATAATGCTTCAGTGAAAACTTTGAACATAAATCTTTGTATCTGATTGTTTCCTTGAAATTAATTTCTTGATGTAGAATTAGTAGAGGGTAAAATATATTAATATTTTAAAGGCTTTGCATAAAAATTTCCATGTGGCTTTCTAAAAATATTATCCTTTTACATTCCCTCCAGCATTGTATGGGAATGTCTGTGTTACTGAATCCTTGTTATGATTGTGCATTATTTTTTTAATCCTATAACAATTTAGTTAGTACAGACAAAACCAAAACCTTATGGTTGCTTTAATAATTCTTTAATTATGCAGTTAAACATTTTGTTGGAGGCCTTTTTTCTTAGGAAATGTCTATTTGTGTACTTTGCCATTTTTTGTTTCTTAAAATGTGTGTTTCCTGTTGATTTGCAAAACTGTTTTATAGCTTGTATACTCACTCTCTCACATTTATTGCAATTATTTCTTTGTTGTTTTCCTTTCTTTTTCTTTTTTTTATCATATTGTCTCCTAATTTGTTTATATGAATATTGATTTATAGGATGTTGGTCTCACATTGGAGATCCCCAAGAGTGTCATTATGAAGAATGTGTAGTAACTACCACCCCTCCCTCAATTCAGAATGGAACATACCGTTTCTGCTGCTGTAGCACGGATTTATGTAACGTCAACTTTACTGAGAATTTTCCACCTCCTGACACAACACCACTCAGTAAGTACCTAAAGTAACTTAATTTTCTTTGTAATATCTTTCTCCAAAGATTTGCAAAATATAAAACGAATTTTAAAAACATTCAGAGCTGGTAGAGAGTTTCAGAATCATAAAATTACATCTAACTAACACATGAAATTCAAAAGAGATGGACCAGGATTTCCAAGCCATCAATATATTACCAAGTAAGTTTGAATCAAAATGTAGTACTTTTCAACCCGAATGGAGGGGAATTTGGCAATATTAAGGAAACTACGTGTATGCTTTACTGTTCCACCAAGCATTCCCATTTCTAGGAATTTATTTGGAAGATACATCTCCGATAGTATGAAAATACATATACATAGAGTTACTTGGAGCAGTGCTATTTGTAACTGCATAATATTGGAAACTATCTAAATGTCCAAGAATAGGAGATTAGTTGAAATACACTATGATACATACATATAATGGTACTAACTATACAGCTGTGAGGAAAAAAATGAGTAAGATCTATATGAACTGATATGGAATGATTTCCAGAGACAATGGTAGGTGCAAAAAGTATATTTAGTATGCTTTCTTTTGTATAAGACAGTAAGGGAAATACGAAAGCATATCTATTATATGCTTATCTTTTCAAAAAGAAACAAGTAGTAAACCAGAAAATGATGAAGATGGTTACCTACAAGGGATGCAAAGAATGGGGCAGAAAGAATATGTAAAGGAGTGACAGTTCTCTGAGTGTCGCTTTTTATAGGCAGTTTTTACTTTTGGTACCATATCACTGTTCTACATACGCAAAAAAATTTAAATCATTAAGGTTGGCAGGGGGAAGAAACTTCAAAATGAAAGCAAACTGAAACAAATAAATCCAGTTGTATTTCACATAGATACCATAACCACACTGAAGAGAGAAAGAACTAATTCAGCTAATTTACAAACACAGTATATATTTGATTCTATACACTCTTTGGGAGCAAAATGGGATATAAGGAGGAGGGAGGAGAATTGCAAACAAATACTGAACTCTCTTTAGCAGATTTGTTTTTCAGTAGAGTGGGCAAGGCAATTCTGAAACAATTGTAGATTTATTGTAGGATTAAGAAAGTGAATTGATATTCTTGGGAGCCAGGGTTCTTACTAAAGAAATAAGGATGCACAATTATCTAATGGGGTAAGAAAGAAGAGAAACCTATGCAAATAGATTGCAATTGAAGGTACCAGTATGGACTTGGGATTTTTTAAAGAATGCATATGTATGTGTTATGTGCATGTATATGTGGCCATGTATATATGTACGACTATATGCATATGTGTATATGGATATGTGTATAAATTTATTTACACACACATGTATTTCTTAGCTCTATTTGTTGAAAAGGACAGGAAGCAACAGTACCATAGTAACGGTGAGCATGCATAATGCCCAAATCTTAGTCTCTAATACCATTCCCCACTAAAAGGAACCAGAGTTCCTTGGGAAAATGACTTATTCCTGGACTGGAGCAGGATAGGTTCAAGATGAAGCCTGAGACATTTTGTAATGCTAGAAAGTAAGGAAGGAGGTGCCCCCAAATGTGATGGAGGCTTGTCACAAGGACACAGGAGCCAGCTTGAAGGAACTCCCACTGGCTAAATCTGAGTCAATTTGAGTGCTAAATTAAGTATGTACAGTAACGAATTACAAGTCATTAGAAGGAAAATGAATTCATGAGTAAAATGTCAAGTGCCAACTAGTAAATATAGGAGTGCTGGAGTCAGCAAGCATCATTCTGTAACTATCATGTTAGGGGTCAGCTCAGGCAAGAATCATCAAAGGATCCTAAATCTAGGGATAGTTTCAATGAGCAACCAAGATATTTCCATGGTTCTAAGGTGTCTCCCACATATTGTAATAGAAAAATAAGTAATTTTAAACTGAGGAATTTGGACACCTTGAACAGATGATCAAAATTAATATCATTGAAGAAAGGCAGATGGATATCCATGATACCTGGAGAAGAACACAACATCACCAGTATAGCACTGTATTCCCACCAAGAATGCATAACCTAAGTCCAGTCATGAGGGAACGATAGAGAAACCCCAGATTAGAAATATTCCATATAAAAAAGGGCATTTGTAGTTTTCAAAAATGTCAGTGTCATATAAAACAAAGAAAGGCTGTGGAAAAGATCTAGATTAAAGGAGTATAAAAAGACGTGGCAACTAACAGTACCTAACTGTCCTATACTGGATGGGAAAAATCTGATAAATGACATTATTGAGTCAATTGACAGAACAGACAGAGAAAAGTATGGTTTCAATGTTAAATTTACTGAAGCTGACAACAATACTGTGGTTTTATAAAATAATTTCCATATTCTTCGGAGATAATCTAAGAAGTGTTTAGGAATAAAGGGCCATGACACATATAAACTGCCATCAAATGGTTAAAAAAAAGATGGTGTGTGTGTATGTGTATGTGTAGAAAGAGAGATAAAGAAGAATAATGCAAATGGAGTAAAATGGTAACAATTAGTGAATCTAAGTATATGATGTATTCTTTGTACTATTCTTGTAACTATTTTATGTTAAATTATTTTCAAATAGTTTTTAAATGTTTTATAAGGTTTTTTTATTGAAGTATAGTACTACTCAGGAATTCTGTCAGCAAATTTAATCAGTCCGTATTGTAGGATCTTCAGTTTTGTTTTGTTTTAATTTATTTTTTTCCAGAAATGAAGAGGGGTCATTACAACCAGATTTACAGAAATCAAAAGGGTTGTAAGAGAATACTATGCATAGTTATTGAACAACAAATTAGATCATCTAGATCAAATGAATAAATTCCTAGTAACACACCACCTACCAAGACTGAATTATGAAAAAACGGAGAGTTTGACCAGAACCATAGCTAGTAAGATGAGTGATTATCATTTTTCAGATTCCTGATGCAGAACTCCTTTGAGGATTTCTCGCAGGGCTGGTTATGTTGTGGTGAACTCCCACAGCTTTTGTTTGTCTAGAAAATACACTATTTCTCCCTCATTTCTGAAAGATAGCCTTGCTGGGTATAGTACTCTTGTTTGGCAGTTTTTTTCTATTAGTATTTTGAATATATCATCCAATTTTCTTCTGGCCTGTAGAGTTTCTGTTAAGAAGTCTGCTGTTAGTCTGATAGAAGCTCCCTTATAGGTGACTTGATGCTTTTCTCTTGCTTATTTTAATATTCTCTGTTTGTCTTTGAGCTTTGCCGTTTTGACTATAATGTGTCTTGGAGAGGATCTTTTTGGGTTGAATCTGTTTGGGGATCCTTGAGCCTCCTGGATCTGAAGGTCCATGTCTCTCCCTATACCTGCAAAGTTTTCTGTTATTATTTCGTTGAATCGGTTTTCCATGACTATTTTTTTTTTGTCCTCTCCTTCTGGAACACCAGTGATTTGAATGTTAGTGTGCTTAAGGTTGTCCATTAGTTCTTTTAGAGTTTCTTCATTTTTAAAAATCCTTTTTTCCCTTTTTTTGTCCACCTGGGTTATTTCAAAAAAGACTATCTTCAAGACCAGAAATTCTTTTATCTGCTTGTTCTAGCCAGCTTCTCAAGCTCTCACTTGTGTTTTATATTTCATTGAATGAATCTTTCAGTTCCATGAGTTCTGCTACATTCTTTTTTAAGGTATTAATTTCTTTGTAAATTTCCTCCTTCATATCCTGTATTATTTTTCTCATTTCATAATGTTGTCTGAGTCTTCTCGTATCTCAGTGAGTTTCCTTAAGATTGTTGCTCAAATTCCTTTTCAGTCATTTCAAGGGTTTCTACTGCTCTATGGGGTCTCATATTTGAGAATTACTGTATTCTTTTGGCAGGCAATGTCATATTTTCTTGGATTTTTGTATTTCTAGAACTTCTACATTGATGTGTTGTCATCTGGTAGAGCAGTTGCTTTTTCTCTTATTTTGGAGTGGGCTTTGAGGAGAGAGACGTCCTCTTCTTTTTCCAGTCTCTGCTGGTGACTCTCCTTGTGTCATTGCAGTCAAGTGTCTGGCAGGCTGCCTGCATGGTGGCTGTGGCTGCTGTAGTGGTGTTGAGCTGCTACTTCAGCAGCTGTGGCTGTGGCAGGTAACCTGCATGGAAGTGGTGTTTTTGTCATACTCTCTTGCCTACTGTTGAGTGGGCAGTACTGCCCTCAGTTTCTTGCCTAGGACCCCAGGTGTGCTGTCTTGTCTGCTTCTGGGAAGAGGGTGCTGTATCTCTTGGCTGCTTGCCTAGATCCCTGGGCATGCTGTCATGCCTGCTTCCAGGCAGAGGGGCCTGCGCCCTAGGCTTCTTGCCTAGGATCCTGAGTGTGCTGTCTTGCCTGCTTCCTGGTGGATGGGGCTCTTTGCCTAGGACCCCAGGCATGCTGTCTTGCCTGCTTCTAGGCAGAGGGGGCTGCGGCCCTCTATTCCTTGCCTAGGACCCTGGGCGTGCTGTCTTGCCTCCTTCTGAGCAGAGGGGATTACAGCCCTTGGCTCCTTGGCTAGGACCCCAGGCATGCTGTCTTGCCTGCTTCCAGGCGGAGGGAGCTGTGGCCCTCTACTCCTTGCCTAGGACCCTCGGCATGCTGTCTTGCCTCCTTCTTGGGAGAGGGGCTCACATGTCATTTTTGTGATGTCTAATAAAGCCTTGATTTTGCACAGTATTTTACACTTGGAGTGCTGTCATATGTATTACCTCTTTTAACATGTCATCCTAATATTTAGGTAGTTCAGTCAAAAATAACCCCTTC
Organism: Galeopterus variegatus; assembly: GCF_000696425.1. Classification (NCBI taxonomy): domain Eukaryota; kingdom Metazoa; phylum Chordata; class Mammalia; order Dermoptera; family Cynocephalidae; genus Galeopterus; species Galeopterus variegatus. The sequence goes on along the minus strand of NW_007727203.1, from coordinate 168,999 downwards.
TGTCCTAATGAGTAGATGTGCCACTTAGGAAGAATGATCATTTAAGTTGTTGTCTTTCTCTGGCAGAGTTGATTTATACCTTAATCTTTCTTTAACTTTTTGCCTATCATTACATTGGTAGACAGTAAATGTCAAATGTTTATATTTTGGGCTCCCAACAAAAATTTCTTTAAAAACTTTCACATTTCAAATTTCAAACTTATTTTTTAAAGTTACAAAATTGGACAAAGCTCCCATATGCCCTTTACCCAGTTTCACCAATCATTAATGTTTTGCTTGTATTTACCCTATCATTCTCCCTCCTTGTAGATACCTATGAGTACATTTCTTTTTTTTTTTTTTAACTTTTAACAAATAAGTTACAGGCATCGTACCTGAATTTTCAGTTATTTTTTAAGTGTCGTCTTTGTCTCTTCTACAAGACTCTGAAGTTCTTGGTCATAGGGACTTATTTTAATACCTCTTTGTGTCCACTAGGGCAGTGTTGGATACATAGTGGGAGAACAGTAAATGTTTGAATACGTGAATTAATAAACAAAGAGAGATATGTAGTATTGTGTAAATTCTGAAATATCGTTGAATGCATGAAAGGAATATTTTGTTTTTAATCTTGCAAAAAATGAATTTAATGGATTCACACAATGGACAGCTGTTTATTGAAAGTTGGTTGCTGCTTTTCATTAAAAAGACAAATGTATCAAAGTAGTTTATGGAATAGTAAGTGCAGACAAAAACAAAAAATTAATTACTAATTTCAGATTTATGATGGTAGAAGTACCAAAAAGCCAATATTTAGTCCCCTTTCTCTTTTTTCCCCCAAAAACGAAGAATCAGATTTTAATTTTTTTTTTATCAGATTTTAATTTTTAAAGCAGTTCTGGAAAGTAAAAAACTTTTCCTAAGTAGATGATAATACATGATCTCATTTTCAAAGAAGCTTCCTTGAAAAGTGCAATTGTAGCTTCTTTTAATACTGGTAAAGAAAATGGTTATGACTTTAATGGCCACATAGCAAGGTTATGTTCTAGGGAACTACAGAGGGTACTTAATGTTCTCTATTAATCCTAATCATTTCTTTCTAGATTGTTTTCAGCTGAAGTTTATTTCCTGACATCAAATTTCATTGCTGTTACTGGAATTATACCTTTCTCATCAAGTATACATTTATACAATTACCACAACCACATTTACTTGCCTTCTTACCTCTATACCTTGTACACTGAGTAAAGTTAGGCCCTGCAGCACTGAAAGAATATTTGGCTGACTGAGCATAAGATATAGTTCTCTTTCTTCAGAAAAGGCTTTTTTTTTTCCCCAACTTCATTTGAAGCTAAAGACCATGAGGTACTTGGTGGTAGAAAATAAAGCATATAGTAACAGTGTACCTTTTTTTTTTTTTTTGTCTTTTTTCGTGTCTGGCAACGGACTGCAACCCTCGGTGTCGCGCCCGTACCGGACCGGGACTGGCAACGGGATCGCAACCCTCGGCGCTGCACCCGCCCCTCGCTCAGCCAGTGAGCGGGAACCGGTCTGTATGTGGGATCCAAACCCTCCTGGGAGCGCCACCGTGCTTCCCAAGCGGCGCACTGTAGCAGTGCACCACCGGGCCGGCCAGTAACAGTGTACCTTTAAGAATAATGTGAGGAGAGTTACTAGACAAAATCTGATAGACCAACCACATGACCATAAATCAATATGTGTAATTGTGCTGAGCCACAAGTCTAACATTATAATCATTCAGAGATTACTTTGATGTAGTTAGTGGGTTGGAGAAAAGTTATTTTACTTACCTCTAGTTCTTAAATTTTTTTAAAGTACAGATTTTTGGTATTCTTATAAAACTGCCTAACATAATTTTGTGGAGGCAATCAGATAAGCACAAATAAGTGAAATTTCTGCAGATTATCCATTCCACATGTTTTTATAGGCTGTTTCTTAAGAAATTTAGCAGAATGGGAAGTACATTAATGCTTTTGTTAAGACGTAAATGCAATGTTTGCTTTAAAATTATTAAATATTAGCACTTAATTATTAATGTTAGAAAAAGGTATATGGACATTGTGTTCTATTTAGAACATAGGTTCTATTCAGACTATAGATCACCAATGATTTCTGGCCAGTAAGGACACTGTGTTCTCAAAAACAAACAAACAAAACAAGGCAATCTTATTTTCCCCAATCCCAGCAACTGAAGTGTAGTTTACATGTTGTATTCCACCATGAAGACAATTTATTAACATTTTATAAAAAATGACTTCTGATATTTGGAAATCCATGTCAATTATTTTGCTTTAACCCATAGTAGTTCAGGTCTGAGGTTGCTGTCAGAGCCATAAAGCATGTGATCAACCAGAAAAACATCTCATGTAATTCTCCAAGATAAAACTGGCTAGAGATGAAGACATTTATGGGTTTATAACTCATATCCTAGGTCTTCATACCTCAATTATTATTTTTCAAAGATTTTCTTTTCTACTGGTGTGTCTATGTTTCAGAGTTTTGTCTTTATGGGGCTAGGTAGCATATTTGACTTCTTTCATTGTATGGGAACCTTTTAAAATACTAGCCAGCAGTTCTGTACCTGTTCAGTACATAATTATGAGTAGACCTGGTTCTAGAAAAAAATTGTGGAATTAGGGAAGATTAGACACTTTTCTTCCTTCGAGATCTTATTTTCTGAGTCCCCCCTTTTTTTCCTTATGAAATCCTATCTCTGTTGTGATCAGTGTCCCTATCTGAATCTGTTAACTTTTCCAGGCGTTGTCCTTCCTTTCCCCATCCTGTTCTGTGTCCTTTGTCCCTCTGTACTTAATACAATAATGATAGATGATTATTTAATGGGTTTTTATTCACAAAATACTTTACTAAACTTAAGATACTTCAAGAATGTTAATCCAGATGGGATAAACCTAGTCGTGAAATTCTAATTTACTTTATCAGGATTATGGAGTTATCAGACAGACCAAGCAGCCTCTCTTCAGTAAACCTATAAAGGAAATCTAGGCATCTAATATGTAGTTAAGTCTTAACCAGCTGAAACATTTTTGAGTACTCAAGATGTGCCAAACACTGTTCTTAGTGTTCTATATGCATTAAACCTTTACGTTTAACCCTTACAGAAACACTATGAAATAATTACTGTTGTAGTATTATGTTACATTGAGAACACTGAGGCACAGATCCATAAAAGCAGTTTACCAAAGTTACATAGCTAGTAAGTAGTAGAGCCAGGATTCAAACCCAGTTTAATGGTTAATGTGTTATTAATCATTAATTTCTATACATAAACAGGGGGCCTGTTTATATTTGCTTGTTTGTTTGGGAAGAGAGAGAGAAAAGATTTCTTGAAAATACTTGGTTATGTTTCCTAAAATTTAAGAATCCCTTTGTGATCTTCACTGTATCTGTGTACCAGTAAGTTATTATAAAATGTTTTCTATATTCTCATGACACATTACCTTATTATTTAATATTTTTCTTTAGATCATCTCATTTAAAAAAACGTGTATTTTATTTATTTTATTTTATTTTTAAAAAATTGAAACAATTGATTATACATATTTATGGGGTACAGAGTTGATTCTCAGGATCTGTGTACAATATGTGATGATCAAATCAGGATAATTAGTATATTCATCATTATAAAAGATACTCATTCTTTGTGCCCTTTAACCAATTTCTCCCTTCCCCACCTCTCCCTCTTCCTTTCCTGTTCTAGTAATCACAGGTCTGTTATTTCCTTCTGAAAAGTTCAATGTATTGTTGTGTTTGTTGTTTGTTTCTATTGCTCTTTCTTTCTTTCTCTATGTTTTAGCTCACACTTATGAATGAGGACATGCGGTATTTCTCTTTCTGTGCCTGGCTTATTTCTTTTCTTGTTTTTTTCTTTGACAGCTGCCTGGTATGGGGATCCAGTCCCTTGACCTTGGTATTATTAGTACCATGCTCTCCTACATGTGCCACCAACCAGCATTGTGCCTGGCTTATTTCACTTAACATGATTTTCTATAAGCTCATCCATGTTGCTCCAAATGGCAGAATTTCATTCTATTTTATGGCTGAGTAGTATTCCTGAGTAGTATGCTTTTGGGGTCTTATTCATAAAGACTTTGCCCAGTCCTACATCCTGAAGTGTTTCCTCTATGTTTCTTTCTAGGAGTTTTATAGTTTCAGATCTTATAGTTAAGTCTTTAATCCATTTTGAGTTGATTTTGATATATGACAAGAGGTACAGGTCTAATTTCATTCTACGTTGGATATCCAATTTTTCCAGCACCATTTATTGAAGAGACTATTCTTCCACCAATGTGTGTTCTTGGTGCCTTTGTCAAAGATCAGTTGGCTGTAGGTACATAGATTGATTTCTGTGTTCTCTGTTCTGTTCCATTGGTCTGGGTGTCTGTTTTTATGCTAGTACCATGCTGTTTTGATTGCTATAGCTATGTATAATTTGTTTCTACAGCTATGTATAATTTGAAGTCAGATAGTGTAATGCCTCCAGCTCAATTTTTTTTTTGCTCAGGATTGCTTTGGTATTTGAGGTCTTTTATTGTCCCATATGAATGTTAGGATTGTTTTTTCTATTTCTGTGAAAAATGTCATTGGTGCAGATTGCATTTGAATCTATAGATTGCCTTGGGTAGTATGGACATTTTCACAACATTAATTCTTCCAATCCATGAACATAAAATATCTTTCCATCTTTTTGTATCTTCTTTAATTTTCTTGAGCTGTACTTTGTAATTCTTGTTGTAGAAATCTTTCACCTCCTTGGTTAAATTGATTTCTAGGTATTTTATTTGGGGATTGCTATTGTAAATGGGCTTGCTTTCTTGACTTCTTTTTCTGCTTGTTTGTTGTTAGTGTATAAAAATGCAACTGATTTTATGTATATTGATTTTGTATCCTGCAGCTTTACTAAATTTGTTTATCAGTTCTAGGAGTTTTGTGGCAAAGTCTCTAGATTTTTTGGTATATAGGATCATGTCATCTACAAACAGGGATAGCTTGACTTTGTCTTTTCCAACATGGATGCCTTTTATTTCTTTCTCTTGCCTGATTGCTCTGGCTAGTACTTACAATACTGTGTTAAATAGGAATGGTGAGAGTTGACATCCTTATCTTGTTCCTGTTTGTAAAGGAAGTGCTTTCACCTTTCCCCAATTCAGGATCATATTGGCAGTGGGTTTGTCATGTATGGCTTTTATTGTGTTGAAATACTTTCCTTCTATACCTAATTTGCTGAGAGTCTTTATCACATGTATGGCTTTTATTGTGTTGAAATACTTTCCTTCTATACCTAATTTGCTGAGAGTCTTTATCACATGTATGGCTTTTATTGTGTTGAAATACTTTCCTTCTATACCTAATTTGCTGAGAGTCTTTATCACATGTATGGCTTTTATTGTGTTGAAATACTTTCCTTCTATACCTAATTTGCTGAGAGTCTTTATCATGAAAGGATGTTAAATTTTGTCAAATGCATTTTTGGCATCTATTGAGATGATCACAGGGTTTTTGTCCTTCATTTTGTTGATGTGGTGCATCTGATTTATTGATTTGCATATGTTGAACCATCCTTGCATCCCTGGGTTGAATCCCATTTGATCATGATGTACAATTTTTTTAATGTGTTGCTGTGTTCTGATTGCTCATATTTTGTTGGCTACTTTTTGCATTTATGTTCATCAAGGATATTGGCCTGTAGTTTTCTTTTTTTGGTGTATCTTTGTCTGGTTTTGGTATCCAGGTGATGCTGTCCTTATAGAATGAGTTTGGGAGAATTGCCTCTGTTTCAATTTTTCATAATAGTTTGAAAAGGATTGGTAGTAATTCTTTAAAGATTTGGTAGAAGTCAGCAGTGAAGCCATCTCGTCCTGGGCTATTCTTTGTTGGGAGAATGCTGATTACTACTTCAATTTCATTGCTTGTTATTAGTCTATTGGGGTTTTCTATTTCTTCTTTGTTCAGTCTTGGTAGTATCTAAGTGTCCAGAAATTTATCCATTTCCGCTAAGTTTTCAAATTTGTTGCCATAAAGTTGTTCATAATATTTTATAATGATTCTTTGTATTTCTGTGGTATTGGTTGTAATGTCATCTTTTTTATTTCTGATTTTTATTTGGATCATGTCTTATTTTTGTAGTTAGACTACCTAGTGGTTTGCCTATTTTGTTTATCTGCTCAAAAATCCAACTTTTTGTATCATTTTTGTTTGTTTGTTTATTTTTGGCCTCTGTTTCATTTAGTTCTTCTGTAATCTTCATTTTTTCTTTCCGTCTTCTCATTTTGGAGTTGGATTGTTCTTGTTTTTCTAGTTCTTGAGGTATACCATTAAGTTGTTTATTTGAAGTCTTTCTATTATTTTAATGTAAACATTCATTGCAGTAAACTTCCCTCTTAGTAATGGTTTTGCAGTATCCTACATGTTTTGATATTACATGTCTTTATTTCCATTAGTTTCAAGAAATTTTTTGATTTGCTGTTTAACTTCTCCTTGGACCCATAGATTGTTCAGGAACATGTTGTTTAATTTCCATGTGTTAGTATTGTTTCCAGAGTTTGACTCACTTGTTTTGAATTCTAGTTTCAATCTGCTGTGGTCTGAAAAGATACTTCAAATAATTTCAATTTTTAAAACTTTGTTGAGACTTGATTTTTGACCTAACATGTGTTCTGCCTAGAATGTTCCATGTGCTGGTGAGATGAATGTATATTATGTAGTTGTTGGATGAGATATTCTGTAGATGTCTGCCAAATCCAATTGGTCTAAAGTGTATTTAAATCTTGTGTTTCTCTGTTGATTTGTTGCCTAGATGATTTGTCCATTTTTGAGAGAGCAGTGTTGAGGTCATCATCAAAGGTAGACCCTAGTATCATTGTATTAGGGTCTATCTTTCTCTTTAGGTCTAGTAGTGTTTGCTTTACATATCTGGGTCCTCCACTGTTGGGCTCCTATATATTTATGATTGTTATATTCTCTTGCTGGATAGATCCCTTTATCATATATAATGACCTTGTCTCTTTTTATAATTTTTGGTTTAATGTCTCTGATATTAGAATATCTACTCCTGTTCGTTTCTGGTTTCCATTTGCATGGAATATATTTTTCCATCTTTTCACTATTAGTCTGTGTGTGTCTTTAAAGGTCAGTTGGGTTTCTTGTAGACAGCATATAGTTGGGTGTTGTTTTTTAATCTAGTTAGCCGTCTGTGTCTTTTGAGTAGGGGATTCAATCCATTTACATTTAGGGTTGTTATTGAGAGGTATTGTCTTACTCCTCGCATTTTATTGATCTTTGCACAGTTGCTTTAAATGTGTTTTGTTATTTTCTTTCCCTTTTATTGTTTGTCTTTGGTGGTTGTTGGTTTTTGAAGTGGTAAGATATACTTTCTTTCTCTTTATTGTTGCATATCTACTCTACTAGTGGGTTTTGTTCTATTTCATATATTCAATGCCTTTTCCTTTTTCCTCTCCATGTGGAACACTCATGATTTACAGATATACATTTGTGTGCTTAAGGTTGTCTGACAACTCTTGTAGATTTTCCTCATTTTATTAAATTCTTTTTTCTTTTCTATTTTTTTATTTTTGGTGTGCCTGGATCATTTGAGCAAGACTCAAGAGAGGAAATTCTTTCTTCTACTTGCTGTAGCCTGCTACTTAAGCTCTCAATTGTATTTTTTTATTACATGAATCCATGATGTCTGGTCATCTGGTATATTAGTTGCTTTGTCTATTACTCTGGAGTGGCTTTTGAGGAAAGAGATTCCTTCCTGAAGATGTGTTTTATATTGACCATTGGCCCTGTGCAGTCTTGCTGGCACCCTGGCTATTGTCTTGTGCTCCTGATAGGTATACTGGGGTGTGCTGAAGGTCCTTCACTTGAATGGATGGCACTGAGCAGGGCTTCTCTTTCCTCTTTTCTGTAGGCAGAGGTTTCTCCTGTGTCCTTGCTTCTACTTCTTTCTTCCTGCCTGGTACAATGCAGGAACACCTGGATCTGGGTGAGGTGGGTCTGGTGGCACCTGAACTGGGCATTGGCAGGGAGCAAGACCAACTGCTATGTGGAGAGAAGGGTGGCTTTGATGGTAGTGGTCTGGGATTGGGGGTGGCATGAGTGTCAGCCTCAAAGTAGTGCTTTCCTTTGCAGTTCAGGTGCTGGACTGCCAAGGGTGGGGTTGCTGAGCCACTTCTCAGGAAGTGGGTGGGGTCTTTGGGTGGGTGCACATCAGGATGTCTGGTTGGCTGATTATATGTATTTTGAAGGTAGACTTCCCATCATTACTGTAAATGGAAAACCAAGTGGAAGATAACTTTAAAATTTATTTAAAGGCCAGCCCGGTGGCGCACTGGATAAGTGCGCCGCTTGGGAAGCGCGGCGGCGCTCCCGCCTGAGGGTTCGGATCCCACATACAGACCAGTTCCCGCTCACTGGCTGAGCGAGGAGCGGGAGCAACACCGAGGGTTGCAATCCCGTTGCCGGTCCCCGGTCCGGTACGGGGGCAACACTGAGGGTTGCGATCCGTTGCCGGACACGGAAAAAGACAAAAGACAAAAAAAAAATTATTTAAAAATAAATAAGATGAAAACAAAACTATATTATTAACTAGCTAGATATTGTTGCTTGCCAAAGTGACTGAAGCTTGAAGACAGAGAGAGTAGCAAATGTTTGAGATGTAATAATGATACACTATCACCAAGTTGAGATTTTCTTCTCAGTAGTCAGAGAAGAGAAAGAAAACTAATTTTCACTAATACAGTTTCATGTGCCACATAAAACCAGAATTCTGACACTTTAGGAAAGTGAACTAGATTATTCTGAGACCTTTTTCATCCATATGAGTCTTTGCAACACCTACTCTGTTTAAAAAGAAAATCAGTCTTTATTTTAAGTAAATGAACTTATATCTGTAGTGTTCTTTTAATTTCTTATACCCTTAATTCATCTTTACATGTTTGTAAATTCCCAGAGTTTAAAGAACTTTATAATTATTTCAAGGTTTGGAAACTTATTTTCAAATAATTTCTTGACAAAATTTCTGGAATTGGTATAATTAATCTCCCTAACTGTAAAGTAAACAAGGTAATTAAGTCAGTACAAAAGCAAGCAAACATTTGTGTGTGTGTGTGTGTGTGTGTGTGTTTAATTAAATCTAATTCATCCTATTCAGTGCTGAAAGTACTTGGTAAAAGTCAGTATATAAATGTAGAATATTTTTATTTTCTTTTATTTACATTATTCATTCAGTTGATGTTTGGATCAAGTTGATAAGAAACAAAGATTGAATTGCATATAAAGCTTGGTTTAGGAAATCACACTCTAATTTATTCCATGCTGTTAAGATTAGAATATCTAATTTCCAGAGTCTGGCAGCAATGTCTTTATCTCACACCAAGCTAGAGAAGAAAACCTACATTCAAAGAAGCTGACATTGGCATAGGGCCACAGGTAGGTTATCAGCTATTGTGAATTTATAGTAAATTTTCAGTTTTCACTGCTTCTGGGACAGCATTAAGTGATTGAATAGACAGAAAACTCAAAATAAGGATGGCTGATAGTTCTTGCTTACTAATTCAAGAGGCAAAACAATATACGTTGATGCATTTTTATACTCATTAGAAATAGTAGTGTATCCAAAAAAATGGGGGGAGGGAGGGAAGAAGACATAACAATTACAATTCCTTGAAGTTGATATGACAAGCAAACAGAAAGGACATTGTTGGGAGGGAGGGGGAAGAGGTAGGAGGAAGGGAGGTTTCGGTAATTGGCCACAATAATCAACCACATTGTATATTGACAAAATAAAATAAAATTTGGAAGAAAAAAAAAGGAAATATTAGTGTATCAACTAGCTGCCAAAAAATAAAAATTAATGTAGAAGGAGCAGTACAAGAGAGATAGAGAAAAGTAAATATCCTTTAGGAAAATATTAATTCTTTAATGCATTAATAACAAGATCCTATTTATACTTTTGTGGTGTTGGTCAGAAAATTTTCATTCTGAAGTTGTGTTAGCTCTGTGCTATTGAATGCTAACCCAATCCTATACCTTATCTATGTACCTTGTTCTCCTTGTTGCAAGGTTGCTCACACAGAGGAGTCCAAGACCAACGTTGGTATCACAGCTCTTTATTAGTTATCAGCTCTTTTTGGTGTTACAGCACTTTACTGCTTGCAGGCAAGGAGAGCATGACCATCAGGCTAGTGTCTCCCCGAATGAAGGAAAGGGGGAGCCTTATATAGCCAAAACTTCCCACCCAAGTTCTCATTTAGGTCCTCCTATGCAAATGAGGGGTGCAAGTCTGTTAATTCGGATTGGTTGACTATGAGACATAGCTCATTGGTCATTTCTGGAGCCAAATTTGCATTCAGCCCTTACAGTGGTTCAAAACTGCTGTTACCTCTCGTTAGCACACAGGTACAGGAAGCAAGCTAGGTTACAGAAGCTAAAGTTCGTGATTAAGACAGCCAGGCATAAATTTCTAAAACAGTTTCTTCAGCGTAAGGGGGCAGGTTTAACAATCAGAAAATGATCAGGGTTCCCTGCTTCATTCTCCACTGGTTTTATGTACATGAGTCAAATCCTAGACTCATCAGCATTTAATCTGGTGTAATGGGTTCTTAAGACCATAAGCTTTATTGATTGGACTCTTTGTTTAATGTATTTTGTGAGGCCAGTGAGTATGCAGGGGCCTACGGTAAAGAGTAGTAAGATTATGAGTAGAGGTCCCATGAGAGCAGTGAGGAGAGTTGTTAACCAGGGGGACCAAGAGAATAAGTTTTCATACCAATTATGGTTTTTGTTTCTAATATCTTCCCTTTTAATCTTTTTCTAACTCCTGAATGATTTGTACAAAAGCAACAGTTTTCTCCTAGAGCTACACATAGTCCACCTTGTTTTAGGAATAAAAGATCAAGGCCCCTCCTATTTTGTAATACTACCTCCACTAGGGAATCTAAGGAAGTTTCTAATTGGCTAACAGATTTTTCTTTTTTTGTCTTTTTTCGTGACCGGCAACGGATCGCAACCCTCAGTGTCGCGCCCGTACCGGACTGGGACTGGCAACGGGATCGCAACCCTCGGTGTTGCCCCCGCACCTCGCTCAGCCAGTGAGCGGCCGGTCTGTATGTGGGATCCGAACCCTCGGCGGGAGCGCCACTGCGCTTCCCAAGCGGCGCACTGTAGCAGTGCGCCACCAGGCCGGCCCGAGATTTTTCTAATTCCCCTAAATCTAGATTGATTTGTTGACTTAGGGCTTTAAAGTTTTGATTGCTCATTATGAGAGCCGTGGTGCTAATAGCTGCAGAGCCTGCAATGCCAAGACCTACAAATAGGGGAATCAAGACAGGAACTGCTCATTTTACAAAGAGGTGCTGCCTCCCTGCTTCTCCTTCATAATAATAAATTTGGGGAATAATATAGACAAGTACACAAAACTCAGTCTTACTAAGTGTAAGGAAATATTGAATAGCTATCCATGGAGTCAATCCTGTCAAGCAAACCAAGCATGAGAAGAGGCAACAAGGTAGTTAGAAGCTTATGACCCATGGGTCATACTATTAATGGTTACCACATACATACATATGGTCCTATAGGGAGGCTTTTTGAGGTCGTAATCATAAGTTTTTATACAAAGTCCTTGGTTTTGTATACCACAAAGCATGAGTTTGGGCTTTCGTCCCCATGGACAGAATCTGTCTTTGGTGATTTTATTTAGGTTCAGAGACCTAAAAGTTAGTTGATTAGTGCCTAAAGAGTTTTTTATTCCTAGGCAAACTTAATATGGTGGATCTGGATTTAGGCATAACCAGCAATCAGTTGTTATATTTGGGTTTGATTGGTTGATAAACATTAAAACTGAATCTAAAGTTCCTAAGACGGGGTTGGTGAAAGCATAATCGGAGGTGCGGTTGAGAGACCAGGGTGTTGGAGCTTTGGGGGATGAGTTAGGATTCAGAGAATGTGAAGGAAAGGGTAGGAGATCCTGGTTAGGGCCTATAGGGATGTTTAATTGATTTTCTTTTTTAGTTGAATAGTGTATTCTTCCCCAGGACCTATTCCATTAACATATAGTCTTATGCCCTAGGTTTTGCCTGCGTTCCAAGTATCACTCATAAATGGACTCCAAAGTCTGATAGGTTCATAGGATTGCATGTCCTTGGCTTACTACAACCTGAGGGTGGGAGTTTTCTGAGGGATATATAGGAGTCTGTGTGAGTCCAGGAGGCCTCAGTTTCACAACTCCAAGCAGCACAGTGATATTGTTGGTGCCCCTGACAGGAAGGACTGCTAGCTGCAGGACAGGCATAGAATTGGGCTTGTTGGAGGTTTTCTCATCTTGGGTGTCACAAATGGTATAGGATCCGAATCTGGTTCCGGTCATGAGCTCACATAGGTCTACTAGGAAAATGGGGGCACCGGGGGTGTGGACGGACTGAATAACCTCCCCAGTTACAGTATCCCTTAATTCCCAGGTGTAATTCTTAGGTTGATGAGGGCTCCCTGACATAGATATTACACAATATAAAACAATTAAAACAGTTAAGGGGACGAGTGAGTGAGTCTTATCTTTAGCCGGTCTCCTTTGGAGCACTGCACGGTCCATTTTTCCTGATATTGTCCTAGTTCTGTTGATTCCAGAGTGTAGGCTTGCTTAAGCTGAGAATGATGTATCCAACGGCACTTTCCTGCTACCTTTGCAGCCATCGAGGTGGTCAAGGTGATGGGGTAAGGTCCTTGCCATATAAGTTCAAGGGTCAAAGGATGGTGATGTTTCACCCATACAGGGTCACCTGGTTGGTATGGATGTGGCCTCAGATCCTTTGTTGGCAGGTAGGCTTCTCTGACCAAGGGATGGATCTGGTTCAACACCTGTTGGAGGGCTTGGAGAAACTGAAGGAAGTTATGATTAGTAAGCTCAGCCAGTTTGTCATCTCTGAGGCAGGGTAGCAAAGGAGGTGGTCTCCCAAACATAATTGCTTATGGGGTGATTCCCTTTATATATGGGGTTCATCTAGCCCTTAATAGGGCAAAGGGAAGGAAGCTCACCAAGTTTTCTCCCGTCTCTAATTTTAGTTTGGTCAAAGTTTCCTTTAAAGTCCGATTCGTCCTCTCCACCTGTCCTGAACTCTTGGCCTATAAATACAGTGTAAGTTCCATTTTATTTGTAGGACTTTTGCTAATAATTGAGAAATTCAAGCTATAAAAGCCAGACCACTATCAGACCCCAAAGTTATAGGCAAAATGAATCAGGGAATAACTTCCTGTAATAATTTCTTAAGGGTTATCTGAGCAGTTTCAGTCTTTGTAGGAAAAGCATCCCCCAACCCAGAAAAGGTGTCTATAAATACCAAGAGATATCAGTACTCATATTATCCTGGTTTTACCTCAGTGAAGTCAACTTCCCAGTGTTATCCAGGGTTAGATCCCTGTGCTCTGATTCCTGTAGGTGCTTCTGGTTTTTGTCCTGGATTTACTTGTGAACAAACTTTACATCGTTGCACAAAGTCTTTTGTTAATTTTTCTAAATTGTGAATATAATAATTTTTCCACAACAATTCAGTCAATTTAGTAGCTCCGAGGCGTGTCCCTTGGTGTAATTGTTCTATTAATAATCTTCCTAGTGCTTTAGTAAGACTTTCCAACCTGTATCGTCCTTAGTGTCCAATGCTTTGGCATTTATGATTTCTTCTGCTGTGTAATGTGGGACTGGTGGCAGTGGGGGTGTCAGCATGACTGCTAAAGAAGTTGATGGCCCCACTGGTTTTAGCGCAGCCTCTTTTGCTGCTTGGTCTGCTGCGGCATTTCCTTGGGCCTCAATTGAGTCACCTGCTTGGTGTCCTTAGCAATAGATAATGGACACCTTTTTAGGAGAGGTAGGCCACAGGCCTTTTCCATGGATCCAGGGCCTGGGTAAGTACTCCCTTGGCTATGCCCTGTTTCTCAGCAATAAACAAGGTGAAGGACTTATTTACGTCTGGTAGTGCTAGGACAGGAGCTGTGGTAAGTACCTTTTTCAAGCCATTGAAAGGCTTTTGTTCAAACTCAGTCCATAGCAGGAAGGTTTGTTTTCCCCTAGAGCAAGGGCTTAGCTATTTCAGCAAACCCAGGTATCCAGAGGCAGCAATAACCTACGGCACCCAAGAATTCATGGACCTCTTTCTTAGTCTTTGGGGTTGGGATCTTTAGAATTGTCTCTGTTCTTCTGGAGGACAAAGTTCTATTGCCTCCCTGTAGTTCATACCCCAGGTAGGTGGCTCTTGGGGTACATAATTGGGCCTTTTTAGCTGAGACTCGATACCCCAGGATTTGTAATTCTCATAATAAGTCTTTTGTGACCTCCTTGCAGGTCTCATAGATGGCCAACAAAAGGTCATCTACATATTGTAGCAGAGTGATCTCAGAATGTTGTTTTTGGTATGGCAGGAGATCTTGGCTCAATGCTTCATCAAATAAATTTGGGGAATTTTTAAACCCTTGAGGTAACTGTGTCCATGTCAGTTGTCCCGAATATCCCCCCTCCAGATCTGTTCATTTGAAAGCAAATAAAGGTTGTCTTACCTTGATCAGAGGGAGGCTGAAGAAGTCATTTTTAAGGTCCAACACAGTGTAGATCTGGTGAGATGGCAGCAGTAGGCTAAGGAGGGTGTAGGGATTCAGGACAGTTGGATGGAGGGTCTCCATATGTTTGTTCACTTCCCATAGATCCTGAACAGGTCAGAAATCTGAAGTACCTGGTTTTTGTACTAGGAGGAGAGGAATATTACATGCCTACTTACATGGAACTAGAATATTAGCCTCTTTTAGTAACGCACATTGGTCCTTCCCTAGAAGGGCCCTGGGCCTTCTGGAGGACTTTCCCTTCTGTCCTGTTTGAGGTCTCATACCTTTGGGTCCCTTTATTGTAACTCTTTGGGACTCAGTAAGTGCAGTTACCATTATCTTAGCCATTCTTTTTGTTTGTTTTTCTTCCGGGCTATCTCTGGCATTATAGACCCTCTGGGCTATTTCAACTAGCTCAGATAACAGTTTCCCTTCAAATCCTTCCTGTCTCTGAAGTTTCTTCCTAACAACAGGGGCTGGCTGAGTAACAAAGGCAATACTTATTGCTCGCCTGTTTTCTGGGGCCTCAGGGTCCACAAGTGTGTAGACCCTACACACTTACATGAGGTGCTCCAAAAAGCAGCTGGGGACTCGTTTGGTCCCTGAATTGTTTCACTTACCTTTGAAAGGTTTGTGGGTCTCCGGGCAGCTGCATGGCATACTCTAAGGAGAGTCTGGTGATACAGATCGAGAGCCCCCTTACCTTGATCCGTGTTTGGGTCCCATTGGGGTCTGTTTAAGGGGAACACGCATTTGAGACAAGCAGAGTCATCAGAGGATCATCCATCATGACTGGTTAACAGTGTTTAAGGCCTCCTGGCAGATGCACTCATGTTCCTCCAATGTGAAAAGAGTCTGGAGGAGCTGCTGGCAATCATGCCAGGTGGGCTGGTGTGTAAAGAACATAGTCTCCAAGAGGGAGATGAGACCGTGTGGCTTTTCAGAAAAGGACGGATTCTGGTTCTTCTAATTATACAAATCACTAGTGGAGAAGAGAATATAGACCATGAAGGGGTTTGGTCTTGAGTTCCGGGGGTGGGGAGGGAACCTGTCGGAGTGGGAGCAGAGGTACAGGGGAAGCACCAGAAGGAAAAGGATCAGATTAGAGTCCCTCCCAGTCTGATAAGTGGTACCACTCTTTGTGTGTGGGGGCCTTAAGAGTACAGTCGAGTCAGGAGAAGTAGGGTAAGGGGGAGGTGCACTAGGAGAAAGAGGAACAGGGGAAGAAAGATCAGTAAGGTTCTCAGAGGCATCCTGGAGAACAGGAGGCTTAGGGGTTCTGACTGGAAGAGGGGACTTAGTCACCAAACTTTTTTCCTTTTTCTTATCCCTCTTTTTGCCATCTCATTTGTCTCCCTTCCAGCCATCCAGATAGGCAGACCTAGGTTTCCCAAATTGGGGCTGAAGGCACTGTTTCAACTAGGAGGGCATCTCATCCACAATCTCAATCCAAACATGAATATGGAGAACCTGATCAGGGTGACCCAGGGGAGAAGACCCAAGACAGAAGCCCTGGACTTGATAGGCTGATGGGAGATCAGTGGTCATGTATGGGGCCATCCCATACCAAATGTGGGCCATTCACAAAATTTTCTGAGGTCATAGGAGTCTGCTGAAGCCCCCAAGTTGGCAGCCTTTTTCTGAAAATAATCAAAGTGAGTTATCATTGCCTGTAAAGGCGTGGCCCTGCAAACGGGCCGGGAGATATCCTTTCCCATAATACTAATCAAGACTACACAAACTGATGCACAAAATATCTTCACCTTTTTGGGAATTGGGGCAGGAAAAAAAATCAATCTAAAAGGTACACCAACTCAATGAGATGGCTAGGAAACACCCTACTGACAGAAGGCTTAGGAGCTCCAGGAAAAATTTTTCTGTGTTGGTACAATCACTTGGGATGGAAGATACCAATCCTATTTCCAGTATTGACAAGTAGCACTATAAAGGTTAGAGACACAGGATGGAATATACTTATGTCCTACTATGGCAAGCTCACATCAGGACCACAGTTAATGACACACAACTGGCAGCACACAAAAGACAGAGACAAGTAGCCATGTCAAATTCCAATCACACACAAAAGGCAGAGACAAGTGGCCATGTCAAATTCCAGTCACATACAAAAGACAGAGGCAAGTGGCCACATCAAATTCCAAGTGATTCCAGATCAGAGGACCAAACAATTCCAGACCAAAGGACCAAACAATTCCAGACCAAAGGACCAAACGATTCCAGACCAAAGGATCCTGACCAAAGGACCTGATGATGTCTCGTGGGAGTCCTGGACTTGGGAAGTAATGTTGCATCCAGCCTTCCACAAAGTCCCCAAATCAGAGCTCCAATACTCAAATGCAAAACCAAGTTTTTGAGATCTCAAACCAAAACTTACCTCTGGAGGTTCAAGATGCAGAGTAGGAGGACGAACAAAGATGAACAAAGACTCTGATGCCAATTGAAGCCAACTGAAGAAATTGATGGCGTTTTGGGCTTTCAGGCGGCAGCCAAAGGATCCTGGGGCCGAGGAACGTCTTCTTGGTGGCCTCCCCTAGGGAGACTCACCACGTTGCCATTTGTCCAGAGCTGTGGTTTCTGGTTCCTTTGAGCAAGCAAGAGGAAATTTCGCTGGTGCCTCCAAATGCTGTGAGGTTGCTTACACAGAGGAATCCAAGACCAACATTGGTATTACAGCTATTTATTAGTTAACAGCTCTTTTTGATGTTACAGCTCTTTTTGGTGTTGCAGCACTTTATTGCTTGCAAGCAAGGAGAGCAGGAGCATCAGGTTAGTGTCTCCCTGAATGAAGGAAAGGCCTTATATAGCCAAAACTTCCCACCTAAGTTCTCATTTAGGTCCACTTATGCAAATGAGGGATGCAAGTCTGTTAATTCGGATTGGTTGGCGATGAGACATAACTCATTGGTCAGTTCTGGAGCCAAATTTGCATTCGGCCCTCAGGGCAGTGCAAAACTGCTGTTACCTTTTGTTAGCACACAGTTGCAAGAAGCAAGCTAGAAGTTAAAGTTCAGGATTAAGACAGCCAAGCATAGGGCCGGCCCGGTGGCGCGCTTGGTAGAGTGCGGTGCTTGGGAGCATGGCAGCGCTCCCGCCGAGGTTTCGGATCCCATATAGACACCGGTCTGCTCACTGGTTGAGTGCGGTGCGGGCACGACACCGAGGGTTGCGATTCCGTTACCGGTCACGAAAAAAGACAAAAAGAAAAAAGACAGCCAAGCATAAAATTTCTAAAGCAGTTTCTCCAGCATAAAGGGGCAAGTTTAACAAACAGAAAATTCTCAGGGTTCCCTGCTTCTTCATCTCAGACAGTAATCATGTTTTTGATGGTAGCAGTCAAATACACTTGTTAATTTGAGAGATTTATTTGCAAAATTGAAAAGTTGGTGTTGGTAATGCAATGATTTTTCTCCTATACCCATCCTCACCAAAATCTTAAGTATATATATTTATGTATATGTATATGTATGCATATATGTATATGTGTCTTAGGCCATGTGGGCTTGTATAAAAAAATTACCATAGATTGGGTGATTTATAAAGGAAATGTCATTGAAAACATATTCAATGAAATAATAGCAGAAAATTGCCCAGGTATAGGAAAAGTCACATATCTTCAGATTCAGGAGGCCCAAAGATCCTCAGACATATGCAACCCAAAATGGTCCTCTTCAAGACATGTGATATTCAAACTGGCAAAACTCAGAGACAAAGAGAGAACCTTAAAAGCTGCATGACAGAAGCAGCAAATCACCTGTAAAGGAGCCCCAATCAGAATAACATCAGACTTTTCATCAGAAACCATAGAAGCCAGAAAAGAATGGGATGATATATTCAAAATACTAAAGTACAAAAATTGCCAGCCAAGAATACTTTGCCCAGTGAGGCTATCCTTCTGAAATGAAGGAAAAATAGTATGTTTCTCAGACAAACAAAAACTGTGAGTGTTCAATACCACATGACCAGGCTTACAAGAAATTCTCAAGGCAGTGCTGGGTTTGATACCTCAAAAACAACCATCACTGCCATGAATACTCAAGAAAGAACAAAACCTACCAGCAAAACAAAAATGCTAACAATAAAAAAAAAAAAACATAGTTTATCTACCACCCCAAGAAACCAACAAATACAGAAGACAAACAGAAAATTAGAAAGAAAGGAACAAAAGGTACTTAAGACATCTAAACAAAAATCAGTAAAATGCTAGGGATAAATCGGCACCTTTCAATAATAACTCTAAATGTAAAGGGATTAAATTCCCCGTTCAAAAGACACAGACTGACTGGATTAAAAAGATGGACCCAACAATATGCTGCCTTCAAGAGACTCACCTCACCTGTAAGGACACGCACAGACTAAGAGCGAAAGGATAGAAAAAGATATACCATGCGAATAGAAATGAAAAACAAGCTAGAGTAGCTATTCTTATATCAGATAAAATAGACTTTAAAGCAAAAACCATAAAAAGAGATGAAGAAGCCACTATATAAAGATAAAAGTATCTATCCATCAAGAAGACATAACAATCATAAATATATAAGCACGCAATGTCAGAGCAGCCAGATTTATAAAGAAAACACTATTAGATCTAAAGAATGAGATAGACACTAACACCATAATAGTGGGGGACATGAACACCCCACTCTCAACATTGGACAGATCTTCTAGGTAAAAAATCAATAGAGAAACACAAGATCTAAACAACTCTTTAGACCAATTGTACTGGGCAGATATCTATAGAACATTCCATCCAACAACCTCAGAATATTCATTCTTCTCATCAGCACATGGAACATTATCTAGGATAGACCACATGTTAGGTCACAAAGCAAGTCTCAGCAAATTCAAAAAAATTGGAATTATTTCATGTTTTTTTTCCAATCACAATGGATTAAAATTAGAAATCAATAAAAAGTGAAACTCTGGAAACTATACAAACACATGGAAATTAAACAACATTCTACTTCATGACATGTGGGTCCAAGAAGAAATTAAACAGGAAATCAAAAAATTTCTTGTAACTAATGAAATAATGACACATTATACCAAAACCGGTCGGATACCTCAAAAGCAGTACAAAGGGGGAAGTTTATCACATTAAATGCTTACTTGAGAAGAATGAAAAGATGGCAAATAAACAACTGAACACTTCACCTTAAAGATCTAGGAAAACAAGAACAATCCAAACCCAAAGTTCGTAGACGTATAGAAATAATTAAGATCAGAGCAGAACTAAATGAAATAGAAACCTGAAAAACAATACAAAAAATCAATGAAACAAAAAGTTGGTTTTTTGAAAAGATAAATAAAATTGACAAACCTTTAAAAAGGCTAACTAAGAAAAGAAGAGAAAAGACCCAAATAACAAAAGTTAGAAATGAAAAAGGTGATATTACAACTGACACCTCAGATATACAAAGAATCATTAGAGACTACTATAAACAACTATATGCCAATAAACTTGAAAATCTGGAGGAAATGGATACATTTCTGTATACATACAAAACTATATGCCAACAAATTTGAAAACCTGGAGGAAATGGATACATTTCTGGGCACACACAAACTACCAAAACTGAGTGAAGAAGATGTAGAAAATCTGAAAAGACCAATAACAATGAAAGACATTGAAGCTGTTATCAGACTGCTCCCAAAAAAGAAAAGCCCAGGGCCAGATGGATTCACTGCAGGATTCTACCAAACATTCAAAGAGGAATTGACACCAATTCTCTACAAACTATTCCAAAAGATTGAAACAGAGGCAATTCTCCCAAACTCATTCTATGAAGCAAACATCACCCTGATACCAAAACCAGGTAAAGATACAACTAAAAAAGAAAACTACAGGTCAATATCCTTGATGAATATAGACGCAAAAATCCTCAATAAAATACTAGCTAACAGAATACAGCAACATATACCCAAAATTATACACCATGATCAAGTGGGATTCATCCCAGGGATGCAAGGTTGGTTCAACATACACAAATCAATAAAGGTGATACAGCAGATCAATAAAAGCAAAGACAAAATCCATATGATCATCTCCATAGATGCTGAAAAAGCATTTGACAAAATTTAACATTCATTCATGGTAAAGACTCTCTAAAAGTTAGTTATAGAAGGAAAGTATCTCAAGACAATTAAAACCATATATGATAAGCCAATTGCTAATATCATTCTGAACGGGGAAAAGCTGAGAGCTTTTCCCTTAAGAACAGGAACTAGACAAGGATGCCCACTCTCACCACTTCTATTCAACATAGTGTTGGAAGTATTAGCCAGAGCAATCAGAGAAGAAAAGGAAATAAAGGGCATCCAGATTAGAGAAGATGAAGTCAAACTGTCCCTGTTTGCAGATGATGTGATCCTATATATTGAACAGCCTAAAGCCTCTACAAAAAAAACTCGTAGAATTGATGAATGATTTCAGCACAGTAGCAGGATACAAAATCAACACACAAAAATCAGTAGCGTTTCTATACTCTCAACAGTGAACATGCAGAAAAAGAAATCAAGAAAACTAGCCCATTTACAATAGCCACCAAAAACTAAAATACTTAGGAATAAAGTTAACCAAGGATGTGAAAAATCTCTACAAAGAGAACTACGAACCACTGTTGAGGGAAATTAAAAAGGATGCAAGCAGATGAAAAGATATCCCATGCTCTTGGATTGGAAGAATAAACATTGTGAAAATGTCCATATTACCCAAAGTGATCTACAGATTCAATGCAGTCCCCATCAAAATTCCAATGACATTTTTCTCAGAAATGGAAAAAACTATCCAGACATTTATATGTAATAACAAAAGACCACACATAGCCAAAGTCATCCTGAGCAAAAAAAATAAAGCTGGAGGCATAACACTACCTGATTTTAAACTATATTACAAAGCTGTAATAACCAAAACAGCATGGTACTGGCATAAAAACAGATATACAGATCAACGGAATAGAATAGAAATCCAGGAATGAACTCATACACCTACAACCATTTGATCTTTGACAAAGGCAGCAAGTCCACAACCTGGGGAAAAGACTGCCTCTTCAACAACTGGTGCTGGGAAAACTGGATATTCATATGTAGGAGGATGAAACTAGACCCATACCACTCACTGTATACCAAAATCAACTCAGAATGGATTAAAGAATTAAATATACATCCTGAAACAATAAAACTCCTTAAGGAAAACATAGGGGAAACACTCCAGGAACTAGGAGTGGGTCCAGACTTCTTGAATAGGACCCAAAAAGCACAGGCACCTAAAGGAAAAATAAACAACTGGGATTATATCAAACTAAAAAGCTTCTGCACAGCAAAAGAAACAATCAACAGAGTGAAAAGACAACCAACAGAGTGGGAGAAAATATTTGCAAAATATACATCTGAGAAAGTATTATTGTCCAGAATGTACAAGGAACTCAAACAACTTTACAAGAATAAAACAAATAACCCAGTTAATAAATGAGCAAAGGAGCTGAATAGGTATTTCTCAAAGGAAGATATATGAATGGCCAACAGACACATGAAAAAATGCTCAATATCACTCAGCATCCGGGAAATGCAAATCAAGACCACTTTGAGATACCATCTCACTCCAGTCAGGATGGCTCACATTCACAAGAGTGAGAATGATAAGTGCTGGAGAGATTGTAGAGAAAAAGGAACTCTCAAACATTGTTGGTGGAACTGCTAAATGTTGCAGCCTTTACGGAAAATGGTACGGATGTTCCTCAGACAATTACGGATAGATGTACCATATGACCCAGCTATTCCACTGCTGGGAATATACCCAGAGGAATGGAAATGATCATGCCAAAGGGATACCTGTACTCCAATGTTTATTGCAGCACTATTTACAATAGCCAAGAGCTGGAACCAGCCCAAATGTCCATCATCAGATAAGTGGGTAAGGAAACGGTGGTATATTACACAATGGAATTCTACTCTGCTATGAAAAAGAATGAAATACTACCATTCACAAAAACATGGAAAATTATATTAAGTGAAACAAGTCATGTATGGAAAGAGAAATACCACATGTTCTCACTTATTTGTGGTAGCTAAAAACAAATAAATAAACATAAATAAATAAAAGGTGGGGGGGGGAAGAAGATACAACAATCACAACAATTCCTTAAACTTTTTAAGACAAGTGAGCAGATATGCTGTGGGGAGGGGAGAGAGGGAGGGAAGAAGAGGAATGGGTAAAGGGTCATGAAAATCAACTACAATGTATATTGAGAAGTTAAAATAAAAAATAAAAATAAAAATAAACAATTGAAATCTATTGCTTACAGTTCTAGATCTGGGAAGTCCAAGATCAAGGACTAACAGATACAGTGTTTTGTGATGGCTCACTCTCTGCTTCAAAGATGTCATCTCTTATTGCATCCTCACACGTTAGAAGGGGAGAATGTTGTGATCTCACATGGTGGAAGGTGCCAGGGAACTCCCTTCAGCCTCTTTTTCTTTTTTCTTTTTTTTTTTGGATGGCTGGCTGGTACAGGGATCAAACCTGGGGCCCTGGTGTTATTAGTACCATGCTCTAACCAACTGATCTAACTAGCCAGTCCTCTTTAGTCTCTTTTGTAAAGGCACTAATCCCATTCATGGTGCAGAGCCCTCATGGGTCATAACAGAGGGCTTGGATTATACCAGAAAATTCTGTTAATAATGTGATTTATAGTGAATGCCTATTTTTGTTGACCTGGGACTCTAGGCCATGCTGTATCTGTTTGATCTCTGGGTGGGACTGGAGACTGAGTAGGTAAGGATAGTCGTGGGGCACTCCCTGCCTATAATTGATGCCGAATATTAACCCTGGACACCAAGGTGTGAGTGAGCTTTCCTGGTTGGCCACACATGTTGTCACACTTTGTTGTGGGAAAAGAATTCAGTGTTATCTGCTGTTTGTGTTACTCCACTGGAGAGGATACCTGAAAGCTTGTACCTTATCTCTCCTAAATTCCACCCTATGTGCCTTTTTCTTTTGCTGATTTTAGTCTGTATCTTTTTGTTGTAATAAACCACAATTATGGATATAACAACAACAAAAAATCATTTTTCATGTTGGTGTTTTAAAATTTTTATGTTATTTATTTTCCTAATGAACAAAGTAAAACCTTTTGACTAACCTGGCTCTAACTGACACTCGGTGGAAGCTTTTCTTCTATAAAATCTAAGTCCCTAGCACCTATGGTAGAATTGACTAGTATTTAGGAATAAATATCTTCTGAAATACTAGACAAAATTGGATGTAGACAAAAAATAATTTCCATGTTGAATTAGTCCATTTATGTTGCTTATAACAAAGTACACAGAACTGGGTGATTTATAAAGAAAGTGAAATTTATTGCTTACAGTTTCTGAGGCTGGGAAGTCCAAAGTCCAAGGAAAACATTTGGTAGTGGTGACAATGACCCAGAGTTCTCACATTGCATGATGGTGGAAGCAGAGAGAACAAAATGAGAGAAAGACAGTGTCTCCTCTTCTCTTAAAGCTCTCAGAACCATGCACCTGACCAACATTTTTCATCAGTTCACTATGGCATGTTCCTACAATCTAATCCCCTCTTCAAGACTCCACCTTTCAATTACCATAATAGGATTTCCCACCCTCTTAACAGTCCACAGTGGGGGCTAAGTTCCTAATACATAAAACTTGGGGGACATAATTCAAGCTTCAAGCAGTTTGGGGAGGACATGATTCAATCCACTACAATGTTTTTATTTCAACAACTGTAATTTTTCTTGTCTTATAGAATTTCCAATTCCATGTATATTCCTCTCTTCCTGCTTTAACTGTGTCTAATTTCCTTATAATATTCTCACTGATTACTGAATATTTTCTGCATATTTTTACATAAGGAAACTAATTACCTTATAAATATTTAGTGGTTTCAGATACAAGCATACTATAAAAAGCAGAGTCCATAGATACATGAAAACACTTCAAATACATTCAAAACCAAGATGAAACTAGCCATGATTTGAACAGCAGCACTCTTTACAATAATGCTAAATAAACAGTAGTTGAACAGACAGATACAACCTTGGCTGAGTATACACCAAAAACTTGAAATTACTGTTATGATCACCTCTCTCTTTAAAGAAAGTACATTTTGTACTAGCCATAATCCAAAACTAGTCTAATCACCTCATAAAAAAAATAGAAAGATCATTTGACATAAAGAAGCACAAGGTTTTAAAGTTATTCACTTGATTCTTTGGAAGGTGATGTAGCATAATGATTAAGGGCATAGGCTATCAATCTCAGTGTCTGGGTTAAAAATCTTGCTGTTACACTTGCTTAACATAACTTTGAGTAGATGACTTAGCCCATCAATCACTTCCTGTGCAAAATAATAATATCCACTTTATATGGTTGTTTTATGGATTAAATAAGATAATTCATGTAAAGTGCCAACATATAGTAAACATTCAATAAATATTTTTTTAGGAAACATTTTATTTTTATTTAGTAAACATTTAATAAACTTTTTATTTTTATAGTAAACATTCAGTAAATCATTCTTTAATAATAATTTTTTAAAGTTATTTTGTTGTTTTAGAACTTATTACAAACATTCTCCCTCCTTTCATGTGCCTTTTACCATAAAGGATTTTTTTTTTTTTGCTAATTTTTATTTATTATGCATGACAGCCTATATTTTGTTATCTTTTTTTTAATTTGAAGTAAGGATTGTTATTGGGTTTCCTATGGGACATATTCAGTTTCCTATGTCCTTATAGTTGAGAAACAGGACAAAGATATTTTTCCTAAATCTTTCACACTTTGAAAAAAGAGCTATA
Organism: Galeopterus variegatus; assembly: GCF_000696425.1. Lineage (NCBI taxonomy): Eukaryota > Metazoa > Chordata > Mammalia > Dermoptera > Cynocephalidae > Galeopterus > Galeopterus variegatus. The sequence continues at coordinate 143,563 of NW_007727203.1, read as the reverse complement.
AGAAGTTATTCCTGAAACAATGGGTATTCTGCTTTATTTTTTCCAAGTATAATTTTAAAGATGTTTAGCAATGAATAAGATACAGTCGATCCTCATTATTCCTGGATTCCATATTTGCCTCTTCTCTTACTTGCCAAAATTTATTTGTAACCCCAAAACCAATACTTGTGGTGCTTTCATGGTCATTCATGGATATGTATAGAGTGACAAAAATTTGAGTCTCCTGAGATACACATTCCAGCTGAGGTCAAACAAAGCCACACTCTGCCTTCTTGTTTCAGCTGTCGTACTGTACTCGTGTCTTTTTCACAGTCTAGTTAATTCTACATTTTTTGTATTTTCGTGCTTTTTGTTGATGATTTTGTAGTTTAATATGGCCCATAAGCATAGTGCTAAAGTGTTATCTAGTATTTCTAAGCAGAAGACTGTGATGTACTTTAAAGAAAAAATATGTATTTTACATAAACTTCCTTCAGAAATGAATTGTAGTGCTGTTGGCCATGAGTTAAATGTTCATGAATCAACATACACAGTATATTAAATAAGGTGTTTTTAAACAAAAACATGTATAAAGGAGGCTGTGTCTTGATGGGTTGACAAATCTTGTAGTTTTTACTTTTGTTGCCTACAAGAAATAATTTTTTATTTGACATGGGAACTTTTAACTCAGAAAGGTGTTCTTTTATATTGTCCTCTATTAGTAGTCCTTTACTAATGTTCTATTTTGATTCACCATTTCACCAGTGCTCTTATTTTGGAGAATAGAAAATAGAAACATTATATAGATTTGTGTAGTTGCACAAAGAGTTTCAGAATGCTAGAGATGTCAGGGTTCTAGTTCAGAAGTATGTAATTCAACTCTTTCATTCCATAGATGAAGAAATTGAGGCACAGAGAAAGGTGGTGAAATACACAGGATAAAAAATAATGTAAGAAGTAGATTTTAAAATGCTAATGGTACAGATGCATCTACATAGAGCTTTGCAATTTTGTCAGCATGTTTTGTGTGATTGGAAAGAATCATACAACATAAAATTGTTAGTTGAGTAAAAGCACAGGGCACATACCCAGTTTCTTAAATATGTGGATTCAGTGCATAGTGTGACTTAGTGGACATAGAAATGTCTGCTAAAGCAAAAGAATGACACTCATCAACAGACCACATTTACTTGAGTATTTCTTGTGTTATATGTGTTATGATATTTAATATGTTAAGTTAATGGGAAATAGATCTGAGTTCTATATTAAGTATAAACATCATGAGATAGTAGGAGTGCAAAGTGGTATAATACAAATAATATCTGCTTAGAGTTTGATCTAGATCCACATTTCTTCTGAGTTGGATAATGTATATGAAGCACTAACAGCATTGGCTGGCAGATATTAAGGATTCATTTAATAGTAGCTTTTACTATTCCAAATTCCAAATTTATGTATGTTATAAAAGTAGTACCAATTTGTAAAAATAAATGCAAATAATGTAGACAGATAGATATAAAGTGAAAATTTCAAAATTAAATTCTTTTTCCTTTCTAGCCCCTTCCATCCCGTACTTAATCACCATTAAAGTTTTCTTGTAAATCTTTCCAGAGATTTTCTATGCATATAGCATTATATGAAGGGACAACTTCTGCCCTTTTATATCTTTCTCCCTCTTCAGCACAAAATGGGATTATACTATATATATTGTTCGACAGTTTGCCTTTTTTTTTTAAAAGAGTACCTAAATCTGGGGGGAAATGCTAGTAAGCATTTTAACTTTTTAAATAAATTATTGTGTTTATGGTTTAATTTATGGTAACATAAAATAACAGCCCTTTAAAAACTGGTTATATATTACATAATAGCTCAAAGAATGTGTTCATTCAATGTTTTTAACCCAAAGGAGGGAGACATGAGTTTGAGGAATCATGGAAGAGATGGTATTTGACCTGGGCTTTACAGGACAGGTAAGATAAAGGCAAGCAGAGATTTTGGGAATTAGATCTTCCAGATACAGAACAATGCTTTATTGTCACTATGAACTGTATTTCATAGAATTCCAAGTTTTATTTCCTTCACTTTTTTTCAGTTGTAGTCTGTAAACCAAAAGTTGTTTGCTAGTATTTGTGATTTTCTGTTATTGGGACTGCTTTCAACAGTACTTATTCTAATCACATCACTTCGGTTGTTTTTTAAATAAATGTTCCCTGAATTCTTATCTGTTAATAAAGCAAGACTTAGTGTGTTCTGTTATGCTATTCAGTGTCAATGTCCAATATTTTCTACTTAGTTTTAAATAATAGAATGATAATGCCTCTGTGGTTGTGTGTGTGTGTGTTTTAATTATACAACTCTAAGATATATTTAATGATCCTAATTATGACTGATTTTCATCTGAAACTTTTTTCTATAGGAATATTCTGTGGACATGTATTCACTTCCTACGGCCATGATAACAAATTACCACAAACAGGGTGGCTAAAACAGAAATTTATTCTCTCACAATTTTGGAGGCCAGAAGTCTAAAGCCAGGGTGTTGACTAAGTTGGTTTCTTCTGCAGGCTGTCAAGGAAAATCTGTTACTTACCTTTCTCCTCGCTTGTGATAGGTGGAGCAAACATTAGTGTTCCTTGGTTTGTTGCTGCATGATTCTAATCTCTGCCTCCATCTTCATATGGCCTTCACCTCTGTGTGTCTCAAGTCTCCCTCTGCCTTTCTCTTGTAAGGACACCTGTTACTGAATTTAGGACCCATTCTATCCAGGATGATCTCATCTCAAGATTCTTAATTGCTAGGTGAGGGTTTAGTGCCTTGGGCAAGGGCAAGGGCATTTCTTGTTAATCTTTACAGAGATTTTCTATGCATATACCATTTTAAAATTCAGGGACAACTTCTTCCCTTTTATCTCTGCCATTGGCATTTGAGGTATGACCTTGTTGTACCAGACTATGTCAGACGCTAAAGGATTTTAACGTCCCTGGTCTACACTCTCTAAATGCCAATAGCTCTCCCACCCCCGTTGTTGTGATGGTTTTTTAAAATGCACCCACATATTTTCAAATGCCTCTCCTGGCAAGAGGAGGAACACTTGTCTTGAGAAAGAAGGGATATTTATAGTACATGCATATTGTCATACAAAAGAGTAGAAAACAGGCAGACACAGAATTTGTATCTCTATTTTGAAATTGGTTATTTATCAATGTGAGTTCTAAAATATATGGATTTTGAAATATCAGAATAGTGAAATATATTAAAGGCTTACTGCCCACATTCTCTACCTTATTCTTTTACTTATCTTCAGAATGAATTATATGGATTGTTCTACTTAGAATAAAAAAATTTTTAAAGTATTATTATATATTGCCATGGTGTAAAGCTAGGGCTAATGGTGGAATCCTAGTGATGTAGTCAATTGTAAAGCTACACAACTATGCCAGTTGTTGAGTTAGACAAATCATAACTAAAGCCAAAATGTTTCATTACTTTAGTTATACTAAGTTTCCACTTATATTGTCCAGGCTAGGACTCAGACCCTTCAAACCTGTTGTACAGACTGGGTCACCAGACCCCTCACATGACAGGCTGGGTCAACAGACCCCTCACATGCAGGTCCACACTAGGTAATTGAGAAAGATCCTGGGGGCCATCGGGCAGACAACACGAGCTCAGTCCTCAGCAGCAGCAGCAGCATCTTACAAGTCTGGCAGTGGCAGCAGCCTCTCGGAGGGTCTGGGACCCTGGCAGCAACAGTCTCCAGCAGCAGTAGCAGGCTCCCCATAGCTCCCCCCCCACCAGGGGCATCCCAGGGGCAGGGGGGTGCTGTGGATCAGAGCCACTCATCCTTTATACTTAAGTCCGTAACCCAGGACACTTGGGTGTACATGCGCAATTACATTAGGCAAGAAACACCTGGGTGCACATGCATATTTACATTAAATGCTTGGCAAGATTCTGAACATCTGAGGGGCCCTGACCATTTTCCTATGTTTTTCCAACACATGGTCCTTATATTTTGGAAGTGTGTGTATACCTACAAATTATACTTATCATAGTTGATTTCTCTATTTTTACTAATATGAATATACCTGCCTAATTAGAGCTTTTTTATCAGCATGAGATCAATCTTTTAAGTTATGTTCTGTAAATAAAATTTTACTTAAGACACCTGACATATGTAAGCCTATGAAGACTTTTAAGCCTAAATAAATTTGATATTCAAGAAGTTTTTTTCTTTTTTTTTTTTTTTAAAAGATGACCAGTAAGGGGATCTTAACCCTTGACTTGGTGTTGTCAGCACCACGCTCAGCCAGTGAGCGAACCGGCCATCCCTATGTGGGATCCGAACCCGGGGCCTTGGTGTTATCAGCACCGCACTCTACCAAGTGAGCCACGGGCCGGCCCTCAAGAAGTTTTTTTCTAACACTGAAAATAACTTACTCTATTTAATAATATTCATCTAGGAATTTAATAGCTAAAGAAAACCACAGGTCAGGAATTTTAGACTGAAAACAGAGTTCTGTAAAGTCTCAGTTTCATAATTCAGTGTTAATACCATAAAGAATTTGAATATAATAATTTGCGTGGGATAGTCAGTTCATTTTTATATCACTAATAAATAATGATCAGGTTTCTATGAAACCTGAGTTACAGCTCAAAAATGAATAAGGTAAACATAAAGCAGAATCTCTGAGGCTGCCCCTCTATCACAAATTAATACAAAGGCCAGAACACGGCTATAAAGTCAAGTGTTCTATTTCTGAAGAGTTTATTTGGCCTGCATTCAACTATAATAAAGTTATACTTCCTATACTTTTCCGAACTGGACAAGGTTCAGTTGTATGGAGGAGAATCCAACCTAACTAGTTTATGTAAGAAGGGGCAGCAAAGTATTAAATGGATTACAGAATTGATGAGAGGATTTATAATGATTCTCAAACTCTAGCATAAATCAGAATCATCTGAAGGTCTTTAAAACAGATTGCTGCCCCCCTCTCAGATTTTCTGATTTAGGCCTGGTGTAGGCCTAAAGAATTTGCATTTCTAACTACCTAGGTGATACTGGTGCTGTTGGTTTTACCTATCACACTTTGAGGACCACCAGGGTGGAGAAACAGAATCTAGCTTGAACTTTAAGGAATAACTTCCAAAGCTGCACCACAGAACCAGGTCACAAAGGGAGTTAATGTCTCTTCTCAGAAAGCTGATTACTCTAGAATCACATTGCTACTGTCATCATTAGGAAGCCACCACATTCTATAAACTACTGCTGCTGCTTCCAGAATATTACAAAACCTTCCACACCTTGCATCAGCAGAATGCTTCATGCACTTCCTTTTTATACCCATGAATTGGGTGAATGGACACAGGTCTCTGCTAATACAGCATAATATGGTGGGCTGAAAAATGGTTTTCCAAAGATATCAGGCCATAATCCCTGGAACCTGTAAATATTACCTTATTTGGAAAAAATAAGTTTGCAGATGTGATTGATTAAGGGCCTTGAGATGGAGGGATTATCCTAGATTATCTGAGCAGGCCCTAATTTGCCATCAGAAGTGTCCTTACAAGAAAGAGGCAGAGAGATATTTGACATAACATAAAAGGGCAAGGTTAAGCAGTAAGTGCTAATGTAGAATCTGCAGCAATTTATCCAGAAGATCTAGCTAAGATAATTGATGAAAGTGGCTACACTAAGCAACAGATTTCCAATGTAGACAAAACAGCCTTCTATTGGAAGAAGATGCCAATTAGGACTTTGATAGCTAGGAAGAAGTCAATGCCTTTGAAGTGAAAGCTTCAAAGGACAGGCTGACTCTCTTATTAGGGGCTAATGTAGCTGGCGATTTTAAGTTGAAGCTAATGCTCTTTTACCATTTTGAAAATCCTACAGCTTTTAAGAATTATGCCAAATCTACTCTGCCTGTCCTCTATAAAAGGAACAAAAAGCTTAGAGGACAGCACATCTGTTTATAGCATGATTTACTGAATATTTTAAGCCCACTGTTGAGACATACTGCTCAGAAAAAAAGATTCGTTTCAATATATTACTGCTCAAGGACAATGTACCTAGTGTCACCCAAGAGCTCTAATAGAGATGTACAAGGAGATTAATGTTTTCTCCCTCTTTTTTTTTTTTTTTCTTTTTGTCTTTTTTTCGTGTCCGGCAACGGATCGCAACCCTCAGTGTCGCGCCCGTACCGGACCGGGACCGGCAACGGGATCGCAAACCTTGGCGCTGCGCCCGCACCTCGCTCAGCCGGTGAGCGGGAACCGGTCTGTATGTGGGATCCGAACCCTCGGCGGGAGCGCCACCGCACTCCCAAGTGGCGCACTGCAGCAGTGCGCCACCGGGCCGGCCCGGAGATTAATGTTTTCATGCCTGGTAACACAGCATCCATTCTGCAGCCCATGGATCAAGGAATCATTTTGATTTTCAAGTTTTATTATTTAACAGATATAATTTGTAAGGCTGTAGCTGCCATTGATGGTGATTCCTCTGAGGGATCTGGGCAAAGTAAATTAAAAACTTCAGGAAAGGGTTCACCATTGTATTAAGATGCCATTAAGAACATTCGTGATTCATGGGAGGAAGTCAAAATATTCACATTGATGGGAGTTTGGAAGAAGGTGATTCCAACCCTCATGGATGACTTTGAGAGGTTCAAGACTTCAGTGGAGGCAGGAAATGCAGATGTGGTGGAAATAGCAAGAGGACTAGAACTAGAAGTGGAACCTGAGCATATGACAGAATTGCTGCAATCTCTTGATGAAACTTGAATGGATGAGGAGTTGCTTCTCACAGATGAGCAAAGAAAGTGGTTTCTGGAGATGGAATCTACTCCTGGTGAAGATGCTCTGAGCATTATTGAAATGACAACAAAGAATTTGGAATATTGTATACACTTAGTTGATAAAGCAGTGGCAGGGTTTAAGAGGATTAACTCCAAATTTTAAAGAAGTTCTACTGTGGGTGAAATGCTGTCAAGCAGCATCGCATGCTACAGAGAAATCTTTTGTGAAAGGAAGATTCAATCTATGTGGCAAACTTCATTGTTGGTTTTTTTTTTTTTTTTTTGGTCCTTTTTGAGACCAGCCGCACCACACTCAGCCAGTGAGCGCACCGGCCATCCCTATATAGGATCCAAACCCGTGGCGGGAGCGCTGCTGCGCTCCCAGCGCCGCACTTTCCCGAGTGCACCACGGGCTCGGCCCCATTGTTGTTTTATGTTAAGAAATTACCACAGCCACTCCAGCCTTCTGCAACCACCACCCAGATCAGTCAACAGCCATCAACATTGAGGCAAGACCCTTCACCAGCAAAGAGATTATGACTTGCATTAATAGCATTTTTTTTTAGCAATAAAGTATTTTTTTAACTAAGGTATGTACATTGTGATTTTAGACATAATGCTATCGCACACTTAATAGACTACACTATAGTGTATTTATTTTTCTTTTATCCATTTAATGGAAAGAAAAACCCAGAGAATGCATTCAGAAGATATTGGAACTTTATCAAATTTTTAATTTTTTCTCTATTGTGCTCTTTAGAATTAGGATATCTAGGGCCGGCCCAGTGGCGCACTTGGGAGTGCGGCAGCGCTCCCGCCGAGGGTTTGGATCTCATATAGAGACTGGTCCGCTCACTGGTTGAGCGCGGTGCGGGCGCGACACCGAGGGTTGCGATCCCGTTGCCGGTCATGGTACGGGCGCGACACTGAGGGTTGCGATCCCATTACCGGTCACGAAAAAAGACAAAAAGGAAAAAAAAAAGAATTAGGATATCTAAATTCTAAACCCAGTAGTTCCTTTTCTGAGAATTTATCCTACATATGTGTACACATATTTTTGAAATGACTGTTAAGAAGGTTGTTCATTGCAGCATTCTGTGTTATATCAAGAGAGTGGAGGTAACTAAATGTATATCAACAGAGATCAGGTTAAAAGATTTTGGTACAGTAATATAATGGGATAGTACAAAGCTTTAAAAAATATTTTAAAAGCTCTTTCTGGATTAATTGTAGAAAGATCTCCAAGGTATATTGTCAAGTGTTTCAAAAAAAGGAGGGGAAGATATGACCATATATTCATATTTGCTTCTATATACATAAAGAAATTCTGAAAGAATACATAAGAAAGTACAGACTTACTTGCATAAGTATGAATTTGTGTGTATGGGGGAGTATGTGTTGATAGTGGATAGGGGAGTGAAGGAGACTTTTCACTAAATATCTTGAAATATTCATGTCAGTGTATTACCTATTCAAAAAATTAAAAAATGTGTTTAAACTTCAGAAATATCTTGAGTGCCCAACATATCAAGACCCAACTTTCTGGATAAATAGCATTCTGCACCAGAGAGTGGCATTTACACTAGGAAGATTCGGTTGGACACAGTAAAGCTAAGAGTTTGATAGACATTTTATTGTGCTTGAAAGAAAAGTGTGATCCCATAAATAAATAAACAAACAAACAGACAAACAGACATCTTATTAAGCTTTAGAATGGTGTTCTTGACTGGTTATTTGTGATCAGTTGGTCAGTCTTTCAAACCAGTGGGTCACTGATATGATCCCTCCCCACTATTCTAGTTTACTTTATTTCCAGTATAATCTTGTCATCACTGCTTCATACCATTCATTCATCCATGTATTCATTCATTCAGTAATACCTCTGTATAATGTGAATATATAATGTGATCGTAAGTCAGTGCAAATATTGGGGGTAAAGAGATGCAGAAGATTTTGTGTCTCTGGTTCAATGTACAAAAGTCAATAAATGTGATACATCACATCAACAAACTCAAGGACAAAAACCATATGATTATCTCAATAGATGCTGAAAAAGCATTTGACAAAATTCAACATCCCTTCATGATAAAGACTCTCAACAAATTAGGTACAGAAAGAAAGTATCTCAGCACAATAAAATCCATCTATGACAAGCCCACCACCAGTATCATTCTGAATGGGGAAAAACTGAGGGCTTTTCCCTTAAGAACAGGAACAAGACAAGAATGCCAACTCTCACCACTTCTATTTAACACAGTACTGGATGTACTAGCCAGAGCAGTCAGGCAAGAGAAAGAAATAAAGGGCATCTAGATGGGAAAAGATGAAGTCAAACTGTCCCTATTTGCAGATGACATGATACTGTATATAGAAAAACCTAAAGACTCTATCAAAAAACTCCTAGAGCTGGTTAATAATTTTGGTAACATTGCAGGATACAAAATAAATGCCCCCAAATCAGTTGCATTTATATACTTAAATAATGAACTAACAGAAAGAGAAATAAAGAAAGCCCATTTACAATAGTCACACACACACACACAAATAATAATTAGAGATCAATTTAACCAAGGAGGTGAAAGATCTCTACAATGAGAACTACAAACCACTGCTGAAAAAAATTAAAGAAGACACAAAAAGATGGAAAGATATTCCATGCTCTTGGATTGGAAGAATTAACATTGGGAAAATGTCTTTACTACCCAAAGTGATCTACAGATTCAATGCAATCCCCATCAAAATACCAATGACATTCTTCACATAACTGGAAAAACAATCTTAACATTCATATGGAAAAACAAAAGACCCCGAATAGCCAAAGCAAATCCTGAGCAAAAAAAATAAAGCTGGAGGCATAACACTACCTGACATCAAACTATATTACAAAGCAATAGTAACCAAAACAGCATGGTACTGGCATAAAAATAGACACTCAGACCAGTGGAGCAGAATTGAGGACCTAGAAATCACCCCTCAGGCTTACAACCATCTGACATTGGACAAAGGCAACAAAAATCCACATTGGGGAAAAGACTGCCTCATCAACAAGTGATGCTGGGAAACTTTGGTGTCCATGTGCAGAAGAATGAAACTAGACATGCACCTCTCACCATATACTAAAATCAACTCAAAAGGGATTAAAGACTTGAGTATAAGACCTGAAACTGTAAAATTACTAAGGGAAAATATAGATGAAACACTTCAGGAACTAGGTGTGGGCACAGACTTTATGAACATAAGCCCAAAAGCACAAACAACAAGAGAAAAAATAAACAAATTGGACTATATCAAACTAAAAAGCTTCTGCACAGCAAAGGAAACAATCAACAGAGTGAAACGACCTACAGAGTGGGAAAAAATTTTTGCTAACTATCCACCCAACAAGGGATTAATATCCATAATATACAAGGAACTCAAGCAATTATACAGTAGAAAACCAAATAACCCAATTAAAAAATGTGCAAAGGAACTGAATAGACATTTTTCAAAGGAAGACATACAAATGGCCAACAGGTACATGAAAAAATGCTCAGCATCACTAGTCATCAGGGGAATGCAAATTAAAACCACATTGAGGGCTGAGCCCGTGGCACACTCAGGAGAGTGCGGCACTGGGAGCGCGGTAGCGCTCCCGCCGCACGTTCGGATCCTATATAGGGATGACCGGTGCACTCACAGTGCTCACTGGCTGAGCGCAGTGTGGCCGGTCTCAAAAAGGACAAAAAAAAAAAAAAAAAAAACCACA
>NW_007727203.1:40595-133035 GCF_000696425.1 Galeopterus variegatus | reverse complement strand
TGCGGCGGGGGGGGGGGGGTGGCGCTCCCGCCGCAGGTTTGGATCCTATATAGGGATGACCGGTGCGCTCACAGCGCTCACTGGCTGAGCACGGCGCGGCCAGTCTCAAAAAGGAAAAAAAAAAAAAAAAAAAAAAGCCACATTGAGATATCTCCTCACCCCAGTTAGTCTGGCTGTAATAAAAAAGATGGTGAATAACAAATGCTGGTGAGGGTGAAATGCTCCTGTGCTGTTGGTGGGACTGTAAATTAGTACAACCACTATGGAAAACAGTTTGGAGTTTTCTCAAACAACTACAGATAGATCTTCCGTATGATCCAGCAATCCCACTTCTGGGTATATACCCACAGGAATGGAAATCATCATGTCAAAGGAATACCTGCACTCCCATGTTCATCACAGCTCTGTTTACAATTGCCAAGATATGGAACCATCTCTGGATAAAGAAGCTGTGGTATGTATACACCATGGAATAGTACTCTGCCATAAAAAAGAATGAAATTCTCCCACTTGCAACAACATGGATGAGTTTAGAGAAACTTATGTTGAGTAAAATAAGCAAAGCACATAGGTATAAATACCACATGTACTCACTCATAAGTGGGAGCTAAGAAAGAAAGAAGAAAGGAAAGAAAGACCACAGTGGTGTGTTGGACTTGCAGAGGGAGAGAACATACCTAGGGATACAAAGTGAAGTGGAGAAAAGGGAGAGGGGAAGGGAGGTTGGGGATAATTGGGTGGGGGACACGGGGTACAATCGCAATTTGTGGTAATAGGCATGCTGCCACTGTGGATCTTGCCTTCATATCTAGAGCATGAGGGGGAACAATCAGCTTTGTGTCTCATGAATATTCATAACCAATAAGAAAAAAAAGATTTTGTGTCTCTTTATTACCATCACCCATGAACTACTGCCTGTTGGGGGTGGGCATGTGGGAAAGGGATACAAGTAGATTGGGTAGAAGGTATACAATAATTGCAATATTATGAAATAAGTGCTAACATTAGCTATAAAGCATGTCATAAATACTGAAAATTGCGTTACTTAGTTCTGGTCTTTACATATATGTGTATAACCTTAATATTTTAAAAATAAAAAGTCATCTTCTGAGAAAGGTGAGAACTATCCTCTTAAACCATTTTTTTTTAATTTGAGCAAAATACTCTGAATGTAAAATTTATCATCTTAACCATTTTTAAGTGTACAGTTCAGTAGTGTTAAGTACATTCACATTGTTGTGCAACCAATGTCCAGAACTCTTTTTGTCTTGCAGAACTGAAACTCTGTACCCACTTAACAGCTCCCCATGGTCCCCTATCCCCATCCTCTGGGAATCACCTTTATATGAATTCAACTGTTCTGTTTACCTCATATAACTGGAATCATACAGTATTTGTCTTTTCATTACTCTTAAACCATGTTGTGTACCATTTTCTTTGCTTTCATGTCAGATTGTAAAGTAAATGGAGTTATGAGAAAATGGAAAACCATATACTTAAGGAGACAAAAAGCAAGGAATAAGATAATTTGAAAAGTAAAAAATGGTGGTAATTAAAAATTTTAAGTCATGGGCCGGCCCGGTGGCGCACTGGATAGTGTGCCGCTTGGGAAGCACGGCGGCGCTCCCGCCCGAGGGTTCGGATCCCACATACAGACCGGTTCCCTGGTGCACTGGATAAGTGTGCCGCTTGGGAAGCGCGGCGGCGCTCCCACCCGAGGGTTCGGATCCCACATACAGACCGGTTCCCGCTCACTGGCTGAGCGAGGCGCTGGAGCAACGCCGAGGGTTGCAATCCCGTTGCCAGTCCCCGGTCCGGTACGGGGGCAACACTGAGGGTTGCGATCCGTTGCCGGACACAGAAAAAGACAAAAGACAAAAAAAAAAAAAATTTTAAGTCATGTTAGATGGAATTTCTATGACTTGGAGAGAAAATTAGAATAAGAAAAAAGTGCTAAAGATAGAGGTAGTTAAAGTTACAGTTTAAAATTTATATACTTTATGAAGGTAAAGTGTTGATCTTTGGGGAATATTACATACCTTCACAAAACAACTGAAGTGACATGTTTTAAATAAATGTGATTGATTTTTCCTTTTTTTAAAAAATTGAATCATAATTCATTACACATATTTTGGGGATTCAGTGTTGACATATGTTGATCAAATCAATATTACTAGTAGGTATATTGTTAAAAATTGTACTTATTCCTTATGCTCCTTGTCCAATCTCTCCCTATCCCCCTTTCCCTCCCCCCTCCCACCACTGATAACCCTAGATTTTTTCTCTCTGTCTGAAAGAGTAACAGTTACTCTGTTGATTTGTTGCCTAGATGAATGGTCCAATGCTGAAAGTTGTGTTCAGGTCCCCCAATATTATCAGAGCAGATGCTTCTTCTGTCACTCTGGAATGGGCTTTGTGGAGAGAGACATCCTCTTCTTTTCTTTAATCTCTGCTGGTGACTGTCATTGTGTCAATGCACTCCAGTGGCTGGTGGGCCATCTGCGTGGTTGTTGTGACGTCTAACCACTTTCGCAGCAGCAGTGGTTACTGTGGTGGTTGTGGGCCACACACATGTAGGTGATGTTTTTGGCATATTCCTTGGCACTGGTGGTGTTCATAGTTGTGGGCAGGGGGTGCAGTCCCTGGCTGCATGCCCCAGGCCCCTGGGCAGGGCCCTGAGGCACTGGTGGTGTGCCTGGATATGGCCAGGGAGTCCGGTCCCAGGCTCCAAGGCTGGAACTAATTTTTTGTCCTTTGCTTACTTCTAAAACAGGGGAACTTCCTGTGGGAACCAGTACTTGAGCTGTGTGGTTCAGCTAAATTGCTGCTTTGCTGCTGTTTCCCTAGGGAAGGTTTTTTGTGCACCTCAGGTTTTAATGGTTGACCTTAGAGGTACTTCTGGCTCTCCAGAGACCCGGTGCATCTGGGTTGTGTAGAAACTCTGATCTGGGCCTGAGTATTTTTCATCAAACTGCACCCCATGCAATTCTGCATTCCCAACCAGTCTCCTCTGAGTGGTCCTGCTCTGATTGGGGGTTGGATCAGCTGTCCTTGTTGTGTCCCAGTGTTCTCCTGGTGGGCCCGTATCCCCCCTGCCCATGCTCCAAACACTTCCCATGGGATGGGCCGCACACCAGTCCCTTGCTATGACTCGACTCTGAATGGCTCCCCTTTTTCAGCTGTTCTGGCTCCTCACTCCTGCATGGGTCCATGGGAACCCTATTAGTAGTCTTTCTGTCCTGGGGCCCACCAATGCCCTCTTCTCCCCTGCCGCCTCCAAGCAACTCCATCCAAAGGGCACAGCTGCAGCTTCTGCCAGCTCCTGCTCCATGAGCTCAGCAGCTCCAGGCTTAAATGGTCGCAGCCCAAAATGCTCTCAGCCCAAAATGCTCTGAGCAGTTTTTTCTGTCTCTCATTGTGGCTTCTCCTACCTTCGTGAACTTCGTGGCTTCTCTCCTCCTCTTCGCCTGAGTTCCAACGGCCCCAGCTTAGCTGTTGTTACATTTTTATAGTTGTAAATTGGTTGATTTGTGGGAGAGAGTGACACTCGGGACCGTCTATTCTGCCATCTTGACCAGAACTCCTGATTGATTTTTCCAATGTTAAAATTCATTCTGTAGCTAAAAGTGGGGTTCTAGGCATTACTCATAGACTCCTTTGTTTGGATGTTATATCTATGACTGTGAGAAAAACATGAGCAAAACTAAAAACAAAATTATTCTAAACTACTCCTAAATGTCTGATTTTTAGAAAATTGAAAGTCATATATGTTTGTATACACCTTTATAGATGTTACATGGGCAGTAGTAGGTATACTCATATATTTGTTAACTATTGCCCATATTGCTTCATCAGCAACCACCTCTAAGCTCAGTGGCTTTAACGGCAAGTATTCATTGTCACCATCACAAGTGTGTAGATCAGCTGGAGTTTGGTTGATTTAGACTGGGCTCAGCTCCAAGCTGCAGGTCAATTCAGATCTTCTCTCTCTCTAGCGCCCAGGATAAAGGGGTGACATTTATTTAGGAAAAGTTCCTTTCATAGTAGATTACCTGATTACATGGAATGCAAATCCAGCTACCCAACCATATTTTAGATTTCTGTTTGCTTTATATTTGCCAACTTCCCGTTGGCCTGTTCAAGTCACATGGCCAGGTTCAAAGACAAGAGGAAGGGAAATACACTCCATCTGCCACGAGGCCATGGCAAGAATGTGGATGTATTTCCTTTATAGGGAAGTGAGAATCTTAGGAAGCAAGAAAAATTACCTTCTAAATTTAAAAAGTATGTGTGTGTATGTGAATACACATACACACACATACATACACACAAAAATAAAGGTGATAATATATATCTTTTATACATATATTAGCAGCCATATATTTAGTACCACCTCCTTTTCGTGTATGCACTTATGTATAAAAGATATATATAAATATTTATATATATATATTTGTGTGTATAAGCAGCTGTATTCTTACTACCATCTCTTTTTTGTGTGTTATAAATTCCTCACTCCTTTTAAAATAAAAACTGTTGTATATAAGAATGGACATCCAAAATGTATCCATATGGTATAAATCAAAAATATTTCTCACTCTGCTACCTTTTATTATAAGTGTTTTAGTTATGCAGTTTGTGTGTGTGTGTGTGTTTATTTTGTTTTAAAACCAAGGTAGAGTTGGGCTAAAAATAGAACTTCCTGCATATGCCAGAATTTCTTTAGTGCTTCTAGGCATCACATGCAGATAGATGTCTCTTAGAAAGGTTTGCAGACAGGAAAATGTATAAGAAGAAAGAAGAGAACATAAAAGAGAAGGAAGGGTAACAGACAGGGACTGGGGAAAAGAAGTATCTGTGTTGGAGAATGATAAAGTACCAGCAATAATTATTTTAAACTACCCTTGATCTCATCAGTGTCCTAGGTATTCTGTCACTTTACCTTCCTGCCCTCCTATCTAAGGAGTATACTTTGTAGGAACTGGGCAAATATTTATGGACAGTTTTGGTGAGAATAAGAAATAATGATCTGATGGAGACACAAGTTTCTTTTAATGCCCTTTCATAGAAAAACAGATGTGCATTTTTAGTAGGACCCTTTGAAAAACTGTCAGATAAGTTACAGTGGGTGCTTTGGGGATAAGGAAATAATGTAGGAACTATAGGAAAGATTAATGAAGGATTTCAGTGTTTTTAGAAATGTATTAAGGATGGTTTTCTGAAGTGCTAATTTCATAAAGCCCTGTCCAGTTTATGCTTAAGCCATATTTTCCTCCATCCTATCTCTTAATTCCTAAGCTTTTCTGTCTACTGTGTTCCTACCCTGGGTATCTTATTAACTCTGGCTTTCTTTGTTGCTGACTGCTGCCTGTGCTGCCAAAACATTAGAAACAGCGAGAAGGTGTACAGCCTATTCATTTATCAGTTTTGTTTATTATTTTTCTCTTGGCGACAACATTGGATACTTTAAATTACTAAATATAACTGAAAAACCAAGTGTATACATTTGTGGAATTATTATAATAGGGATTACATACAGTAGTCTTTTAATTATCATTATAAGTCCCAAGACTCATTATAAGGAAAAATAACTGCACTTGTTATATAGAAAAGTAATCCTGAATGAATTTCAGCCACACACAACAGCATGGTCTAATCTTCAAAAGATATTATTGAACAAAAGAAGCAAAGACACAAAATTCCACTTATATAAAATTCAGAAACAGGCAAAACTAAGCTTACATGGGTGATAATACTATTAAGAAAAGCAAGGAAATGATTACCACAAAAAACAGGACAGTGGCTATTTCTGGGGCAAAGGAAGGCCATTATGACAGGAAGGAGTAGGTAGGAGGCTTTTGGGATCCTGGATGTTCTATTTCTTTGCCTAAGTAGTAGCTACATGAGCGTTTACTTCATAATAATTTACTAAACTGTACATTTGTATTATAAACACTTCTGCATATGTGAGTTATATTTTATAATTTAAAAAAAGGTTTTAAAAAAGGAAACAATCACGCAAAATGGGAAAGCTAAAGCAAGGGAAAAAACTAGGAAGCAGACACGCAGAAATGTAACAGAAAAAAAGCTAATCATTTTTCTCCAAACATTTTCTTGCTTTCTTTGTAAGAGTGAGCAAAAGTTACCATAACTAAAAGAACATAAAATGGATGGGGAGGAGGGGAGTTATCTGCCCATTGCAATTCATATTTTGTTTTTGCCTAGTCAGTAAATGATTGAAAGGTATAACTTTCACTTTTATTATTAAAATTTAAAAAATTTTTTTGGTGACTGGCTGGCAAGGGGAACCAAACCCTTGACTTTGGTGTTACAAGGCAGCTCTCTAACCAGTTGAGCTAAATAGGCCGGCCCTAACATTGACTTTTATAGTCACATTCTTTTCGTGGGTCATTTTCTGAGAACAAAGGCCTTTAGTGTGAATTCTGGATTTACAAGTGTTCTTTGTAGACCAGTTAGGAAAATTGACTAGGGATCTTTGAATGTTATACTCTTTGGTTTGATTCTGTATTGTGAGATTTGTGAATTTTCTATATTGTTAATTTTTTTAAAAATAATGAATATTACAGTGATTAGATTTACATTTTCCTAGTGTTAATTCAGGCTCAAATTGCCTTTTTTTACTCAATTAGGTTATTGATGCTTTCTAATAAGTATTAAATACTGTATTTTCAAAATTTGTTGTATGAAGTAACAAACTCTTTGTTTTATCATATTTGAAAAATAAAATCTGAACAGAATAGAGGAAGTTAAGTCCTGGTAGAATTATATCAAAAATATTTTGAGAGCATATTTAATGGTGTTTTCTTTATAATATAATGGATTTTTTTTTTCCTGACCGGTAAGGGGATCGCAACCCTCCGCTCAGTGTCGTCCACACCACACTCAGCCAGTGAACACACCAGCCATCCCTATATAGGATCCGAACCCACGCCCTCGGCACTACCAGCGCCACAGTCTCCCGAGTGAGCCACGGGGCCAACCCTATATTGGGAATTTTTTAAATGTAGAATAGTCTACAGATTAATCCTTATCTTCTATTTTTCTTGTATTTACTAAATTCTTAATCTATTTACTTAAATGCAATTTTTACAATTAATGATTTAATTCCAATCGAATAAAATTGACTTTTTTAATTCACTTTTTAAAAATTCATTCTTTAATAAAATAAACAAAATGCTGAAATTCAGTCTCTTCTATTCATAAAACAGCTGTTTTAAATATATTCTAAAGAAATTATAAATACCTACTAAGTTAAAAGTTAAGGAGGATGGTCATTGAGTGTCTTTCCTGTTTTTTCTTTTCTAGGCTTTTTAAAATTTATTTTCAGACTCTTTCTGTCTCTCAGTTTCCCACTGTTCCTTTCATAATTCAGCCATAAATTGCCTCTACTCAATTAGGAAAAGTATGGGTTACTTTTGCTTATTGTTGTTACTCGTTTGTTTCTTATAAGCTAGATCTATTCAGAATGATTACAAGACGAGTTAAATTCAAACTAGTCTTAAACATTCGTATTAAATACTTGTTTGAAAAACAACAACAAGAAATCTGTCCCCTTTCAATTTGTTTCTAGGACATTAAACATAAACATTAATCTGATTATGATTACTGTATAATTACCATTCCAAACACATTAATTAAAATAAATCAACATTGTTTATTCATTATAAAAATATTTGTTCAAAACATTAGGGTACACAATATATAATAATTACAGAAATGATATTTTAGCAATCTGGATTATTTTGCTTAGGAATTGATTTAACTCTGATCACATTAATTGTTTTGACTTTAAAAGTTTTTCTCTGCTCAGTACATTGCTTTAAAAAAAAAAAAAAAAGACAAATCCCTAATTTGCTTTTCTACACAGAGTAGTAAAAGATTAAGGAGCTGAGTGTGTTATATTTAAGCTTCCTTTGGTGCTTGCTGCACATGTAACAATGTTGTTCTTTCTTTGACACAGACACAGACAAAGGCTGAGTGTGGCAAGGAAGCAGACAGCACGCCTCCATTAGTGGCCCCTGCCTGGCTCCAGGATTTGTAAACAGAAACATCCCAGGCTCCAATGAGGCAGACAGTGGTTCCCTGTCTGTTCTGCATTCAGGAAGTGCTTGCTTGTATAAGCCCAGCCATTGCACACAGGCATATATAGCAGTGTTTATGTTTGGCTGAGTGTTTCATTGAGTAAACTAATTGGGAGGAAAAAGAGGGCTTATTAGAGCTAGGGGAATAAAACAATTTAGGGATAACATATACAAGTATAGCATATGTAAAATAAAGAGGATTATTTTTTTTTTTTTTGTCTTTTTTCCGTGTCCGGAAACGGATCGCAACCCTCAGTGTTGCCCCCGTACTGGACCAGGGACCGGCAACAGGATCGCAAACCTCGGTATTGCTCCCGCGCCTCGCTCAGCCACCGAGCGGGAGCCGGTCTGTATGTGGGATCCGAACCCTCGGGCGGCGCACGCCGCCGCGCTTCCCAAGCGGCGCACCATCCAGTGCGCCACCGGGCCGGCCCCTAAAGAGGATTATTTTGAAGAAACAAAAAAACAAAAGTTAGGAATTTTTTAGTTAAAAGCCTCTTTCATTGCACACACATGTGAATGCGAATACACATATTGAAATATTTTTCCTGGCAGTTTTCAGGGATTTTATATTTTTAGACCATGTGACATATCCTGGAAAGTTTTTAATTTGAAATGTTTAACAATTAGTATGATTTTTAACATGTTTTCATTCTCCCCACTATATGAATTAATAATTCATATTTCACATTTTAAGTTAATGAATATTTTTTTGTGTGCGTGTATGTGTGTGACCGGTAAGGGGATCACAACCCTTGGCTTGGTGTCGCCTGCACCGCGCTCAGCCAGTGAGCGCAGCGGCCATCCCTACATAGGATCCGAACCCGCAGTGGGAGCGCCACTGGGCTCCCAGTGCCGCACTCTCCCGAGTGAGCCACTGGGTTGGCCCTAAGTTAATGAATATTTAATGTGAAAGTTACAGTGCATTTTCTTTTGTAAATTTGAGAATAAAGGCAAATGCTGATTAAAAAAATATTAGAAGACTCACCAAATTTTAGAATTAGAAGGACCTTAAAAGTCACCTAGTATAACCATTTTATTTTTTTAAAGATCAATAAACTTTAATAGCCAACTTACAGGAATAGCACAAAGACAGTCAATATTAAAAATATGTACTTGCGAGTAGGACAATTCAAAAAAGTATAGTGAATGGATGGCATCTACCGAATGATAAAAATGCTACAAATACCATTGAGTTGCTGTCAATAAGAAGTTTACTTTAAAAAAAAAAAAAAATCCAAAGGCTGGCATTGTCCAGAAAAAATTAACAGGTATATTTATAATTGTTATAAACTTGAACTGCTGGAACTTGTTCTCTGAAACATTTTGATTTGCATTAATGCTTTACATCCCTGCATTTATATTGAAACTTCACATGCAAATGGAAATGGAAAACCTGCCAGTACCCAATTTCTGTACTCTATATTTCTACTTGCAGTCATATACTTAAGTACCTTTTGACCCTGTGGGAGAAAATACCTAATGTTCAGAACTACTAATAACAGAAGAAGAGATTTTATTTATTTATTTATTTTTTAGAATGAAATGTATCCATCATACTGGATTCTTAAACGTGCTCCCCACAAATGCGGTGTGCTAGCTGGATATCTTTCAGCATAATTGTTACATGTTTGGTTGGCAGTGGCAGCACACAGGCTGATGTCTTTAAAAGGCCAACCACATAGGCCTCACTTTCTACAAAGCACCAATAGCTGCGCTTTGGATGTGCCGATCTGAATTGTTTTGAAGTCCTGAACAATTTCTCACACTAGATCCTGGAAGAGAAGTTTGCCAATTAGAGGTTTAGTGAACTTTTGATAAGGTCTAACTTCACAGAGTGCCACAGTAACTTTAAGGATGAGATTTCTTTACCTATCCTGTAGAGGTTGCTCTCTCATGAGTGGCTTTTGTAGCTAATTGTTTACTGGGTGCTTTACCACCAGTTGGTTTGCAGGCACTATGCCTTGTATGAGCTGTGGTATGGAGACTCCTTAGTTACTCCCCTTCTCCTCTGGCTGGAGCTCATCAAGCTAGGGGTGGTGCTGGCATTCTATAGCCACTTTATTTTGTGGATAAAGTAAGGCCCAGAAAAATTATATAATTTGTCTATAGTGGCTAAAGTAGGACTAAAATTTATGAGCTCTTTCCACTAAGCCACTTTACCCATTACCTGGAATATTTGGGGAGTGTACTATTATCAATAATAGAATACTTATTTTCTAACAACTGATTGTTTATGATAATGTAAACTATAGTTAGTTTGATTGTGAAGTTAAATCACTGTCCATCATAGTTGCTAATATTTAATATACTGCCTCAGGACAAATTTTCCTACTTAGGGGTGTTAGACAGTTTGGGTACCTATAACAAAATACCATAGACTGGATGGCTTAGTCCTAGAGGCTGGGAAGTCCAAGATCAAGGTGCCAGCAGGTTCAGTGTCTGGTGAGTACCCACTTCCTGGTTTACAGAAAGCTGTCTTCTAGTTGTTTCCTCACACAACAGAGAAGAGAGAGAGATCCTGTGTCTTCTCCTCTTTTTTTTTTTTTTTGACACATGGCTGGTGTGGGGATCTAAACTCTTGACGTTGGTGTTATACACCATGCTCTAACCAGCTGAGCTAACCATCCAGACCCCCTTTTCTTTTTCCTCTGTGAGAGCCACTCTTATAATGTAATTATCTCCCAAAGGCCCCCACCTCCAAATACCATCACACTGAAGATTTAGCTTCAACATATAAATTCTCCCTGGACCCTGAAAACATCTGCTTTGGCTCAAAATCACAACGGAATAGTTAGCAGGGTTATTCTTAAACAAACAGGTTTTGGTTAGGTAAATATCCCATAGGTAAACAAAACAAATTTTCCGTGTTAATCATTTTTGAATCCAGCAAGAAGGCATTTTGCAGAAGCATGCCAATCAATTTAAAAGGCAAATATCAGAGAACTACAGAATGTTAGAGCTGGAAAGGTGGTCACCAGGAGATCATCAAAAAAAAAAAAAAAACTCATTTTTTTGTGCCATTCTCCATTCCTGGTTTTCCGGTACCACAAAATTCTTTTGAAATATGCATTTCTCTCCCAAACCTTCTATTTCAAATGGAAACAAAGAAATCAAGGATGACATTGAGGTTTCTAATGTAGTTGATTAGGATTTGGGGGAGTGAGGTGGTACAGCAATAGCTTATTTATCTAAACACCTGTATCTGTCTAGAACATAGCCAAGAACCAGAAGGTGGTAGACTAAAAACTATAAGTAGCTAAGATAGATGTTGCAGAATCCTTGTAGGAAAATTCATATAATTTTTTAGGAAAGTCCTTTAGGCTTTTAAGCCTGTTTTCTCACACTTACGTTCATTTATTACAATTTAGGCCATCTGTTTTTAAAACTCGTACTAGATTATAAAAAAACATTAAGGCAAGCACATTGACAACATTAAAAAGACAAAGGATGAGATGGAAAAATTGGAAATGAGACACAATACTTTTTAAAGACCCCAGTGGTCTGAGAATTCCTAAAAGGCCCTAAGAGTATCACTGTAAATTAGTTGGTATTCAAAGTGGTGACCCTAATCTTGTAGATATTTACTCAGTATATTTAGTTTAGGAAGCAGGAAAAATGTACATTGTATTTTTGAGCATTTCATGATACAAAAAGTTTCAAGTTAAAAACATATTTAATTGCTAGGTACTCATATGTCTCTTTTCCAACATTTTTGACTCTCCTGTACTAATCATTTTTCAGTGGCACTAATAGGGAAGACAAGTTGGTTGGGAATGGGTGAAGATAAGGAGTTTAGTTTTTAGTTTTGCCTGAGTTGTTTAGATATCTCTAAAATATACAGTGGGAAATATAAAGTATATTTGTTAAAGAAAATCTGTATCTACATTAGTTGATTAATGTAGGTATTTAATCTGCATATTCTGAAGATCAGTCCAGCAGGTGTGTCTCCATATCTTAGAGATTTTCCTGGTACTGCATATATTTCTTCCAACCTAACAGAATAGTTGAGTCAGGTCAAAGGTAGAGACCTCACTCCCTGTATTCAGTTTCAAAGATTATTCAAAGCTTTTAAGTACCAGCTCCTCACTATTGGTTTAGATAGTTAATATTTGACTCTTCCACTAGTTCCCTAAAGAATGTCTTCAGTTAGGCCATATGTAGAGTGTAGTACCTCACATTTCTATCCCAGTATTATTTCTCATGTTTTGTCTATATCTGACATGCGTAGAAGATACCACTCAAGGCTATCTTGCCTCTTATGACAGATAAAACCATCTCTTATGTTCTTATGAAGCACGTTTAAATCACACCCCTTACAACATTTGTCTGTGGCACGACCACTGTTTTTAAGACCAGCTATTCTCATCTTAGCTATTTCAAGTTTTCTTCTTGGTAGTAGAACATATAAGGACTGCAAAATCTATTGAATTCTACTGCAGAATAAGATGGCTTTTTATTTAGATCATTAGCCTCTGGTTTTTGTTTGTTTGCTTTTTGGTGGCTGGCCAATATGGAGATCCAAAACCTTGACCTTGGTGTTGTAACACGAAGCCTTTTTTTTTTTTTTTAATGGGTGCCATACACAAAGAATTTGGCCCCATTACATATTTTAGAGATAGTAGCATGTTAATGTCAAACAAAACATAATAAAATGATGATAGTTTTCAACCCATTTTCCTTTGTCAAGAAAATCTAAACATACTACAGGCTTCTTATAAATTTCATAGCTATTTAATGTTGTCACCTTTGAATCCTAGTTTATATTAAACTGCCAAGAGGTTTACCCAAATGACAGGCCATTATCCTCGTGGATAATATTGTGGGTTAAAATATGGATCTTTTGCAGGAAAACACCCTACTTGATTGTATGCTTTTATGTTAGTCAGTACTTTGTAATCTAGAGGTATCATAACAAAGTCATCTACATATGTAGATAATGCCGAACAGGCTGCTATTTGAGCAGAGATATACATGTGAGGAGCATTCTTTGATTTACATCTGCATATATTTCTTTTTTTTTTTTTTCCTTTTTGTCTTTTTTACTGACCGGTAATGGGATCACAACCCTCGATGTCGTGCCCGTACCGGGGACCAGCAACGGGATCGCAACCCTCGGTGTTGCGCCCGCACCGCGCTCAGCCAGTGAGTGGGAACCGGTCTCCAGATGGGATCCGAACCCTCGGCGGGAGCGCCACCGCACTTCCCAAGCAGCGCACTCTCCAGTGTGCCACCGGGCCAGCCCCTGCATATATTTCTTACAGAATCTTTTTCCAGTTTTCTTGTTGGCTTCAGGGTCAACCCCAAACTTCTGCTTATAAAGAACATCCCAGACCTTTTGGTTTCATATTGGGCTAATCTATCTACACTCTGTAAGTTAATCAATAGCCCACACTCTGCAAAACAGTTTAATTATACTTCAGAATATCTTTTAAATGGTTTGTTCCCCTTTCCTTGTTTACTTCTTTAATTCATTCTAAAGAAATCATTTGATTATCTTGATGTTGATGATTCTTCCGAGATGTAATCTTATCATTTAATATTTGGGAATAAGGACAAAGCAGAGGATAGTAGCCTATCTTTTGGGTAAACCTCTTCATCATTTAATACAAACTAGGTGTAGACCTAGGGGTAGGTCTCACAGACCCCTGAAGCCCATTGTCCAGATTGGGTCACAAACCCTTCACACTCAGATCTACAAGCTAGGTAATTGGAAAAGGTCATTGGAGACGTGGGTGAAGAAATAATAGGCTTTTTTCAGAGCTAGGAGCAGTTGACCTAATATGGCTTCCCAGAACGTCCTCTAGAAGCTTTGCACATCTGCATCATTAGTCCTTTTTACTCAAGTCTATAATCCAAAAAAACCCCAGATGTACATGCACAATCACATTAGACAATAACAAGGAACACTCATGCGCATGCACATACCCACCTCAGATGCTCAACAAGACTCTGAACACCTGAGGGGCCCTGACCATTTTCTTATATTTTCCCAACAATTCACCCCTTCAGGGTCCCTCACTGTACAATCTACACATTCAGAATCTTCCATGATTTTCCCTCAGTGAGGATAAATGACCCTTACATTTATATAACCTATTGTCTGTTCAATATGCCTTAAGGCTTGTTCTATAGTTCTGTCTCTTTCAACTGTTAGCCGCACATGTCTGGTTAGTAGTCATCATTGGTGTGATTTTTCCATGGGAATCCTATAGTCGTACTGATGGGAAGTTCAGTGCGTATTCAGTAGGCTGACACATTGATCACACAACTATGTTGCAGTGCCTGCAGCCAGAACACTATAGGCGAAAAGACAGAAGGGTTATTGGTACCAATAGGGGAAGTTCTCACCTCTCTGGTAAGATACATGCCGTTTTGCCATCCTGACAAAGGATGGTTGCAGGAATAGGTATTTTACCTGATTTATGATGCCATACATTATCTGCCAACACTTTTGGATCTATAGGTTCTACATGTAACAGCATAGGGGAACTCATAATTGGCCATAATGATAATACAAATGAGCCCTTTGAAATAGAGCACTTATCTGTTCTAGGCCATGTTACCTTTACTCAAGGAGGCCAGGTACTTGTCACCCAAGATGAAACTTGCGAGTTTTCTTCTAATCTTTTTCCCCCAAGGCCCTATTAGACCTGCCTAGCGTATATGGGGGGCTTCTGTTCTCCAAGGCCATTCCCATTGTACTGTCTTTCCCTGTTGTAAACAGGTTGGGGCTGGTAAACGAATATTTCCATTCTTGCCATATCCTGGCTTCAGGAGCTTATCTTTAGTAGTGACTTGCAGTTGTATAGGTGCTGCAGCTCTATGCAACAGAGCTTCCACTGGAGAGGGCCAGTCCTTGCGGGGTCTCTCATTTAGAATCCTGACTGTTGGCCATAACCGCTGTGTCCACTCCTTCAGGGATGGGTGTTGGGCAGATAGCCCTAGTCCCTTTTTTAAAAGACCATTGTACCATTCAGTCATTCCCGCTGCTGGGGATGATATGGAACATGTAACTTCCACTGAATAGACAACTAGGAGGCCCACCTCTGAACCCCTATGTCCACTAAAGTGGGTTCCATTATCACTCTCTTATGACTACAGGCCGACCATACATAGCAGTAAGGCTATTCAGTGCCTTCACAGTGTTTACCAGGTTTGGGGCCTTACAAGGCCAAACAAACAGAAGACCAGTAGCCGTATCGACAGTGGTGAAGATGTATCTGAAATTCTCTGAGCTTGGCAGTTGTACGACAAGTCCACTTGCCAACGAGTCAGGGCACCCTTCGTCGAGTTATTTGCTCTGTTGGATGGGACACCCACCAGGAGTGTGGACTCTCTTGAGCACACACTGAACAAGCATGACAGGCATTCACTACATCTTCCCATTTTATAGGCAAGGCCCATCTTTGAGCCACCCTCCACATGGTTTTGCTGCCAGTGTGCTGCATTCATCAATGTAACCACTGGGCTACATCAGCACCTGGGGCTCTCTCCAGCCATCTTACCTTAGCCAAGGCATCGGCTTCATCATTTCCTGGACTGGCTAAGGAGAAGTGTCGTATGACATGGAAAAGAGTTACTTCTTTCTATTGTCCCAATTCCCATAACTCTTGCCATATGGCTTGTCACCAGAGGGGTCGGTGGCCTACCATCCACCGTTGATATTTCCAAATAGAGATCCAAAGGGTTAATCCTTTGTACACAGCCCAGCTGTCAGTATAGATGGTTGATGGCCCAGGCTCACTTTTTATCACCATCCATACTGCTCTCAATTCAGCCCATTGACTGCTTTGCCCTATGCCATTTTCATACCACATGGCATCTGTTAAGGGCTGGACAGCAACAGCTGTCCACAATGCTGAGGGTCCCATGCTAGAGCCATCTGTATACCAAGCTTGCTCTGTGATAGGTCACTGTCCCTCATGGAAAGGTGTAGCCTCCACCTCCATGGGTAACGGTTGTATCAAAGTTTCCTCCACAACCTCTATTGGGCCTAGCACAGTTTGCAGCTCTTTGGACAGAGGACTTGTTGACACATTGCTTCTTGTTCTATATATGCTCCCCATTTAGATAGTGGGAGTCTGAGCTATGCCCATTTTAGGGTTGGTTGCCCACATGCGCAGCCAACCTATTATGGGATATGTCATCCTTACTAGGACTTCGGCAGTTCTTGTGGTAGCTTCAGTGGCCATCAAGGCAGAATACACAGCTGCTGTTTTTCTATTAAAGAATAATGCACTTCAGCACCCTTCCAGAGCTGAGACCAGAATCCTACAGGTGTTCAGAATTGGTCATGTCTCTGCCACAAACCCCATCCTAACCCTAATTGGGTTATATGTACGTCTAATTCAAAAGGCTTAGTGGGATCAGCCACTTGTAAAGCCTGTACTTGCTGTATTGCCCTTTTTGTAGCCCAGTAAGCCTGTTCTGCTTCTTCAGTCCTATCCAAGAGGGCTCCTTTCTTTGTTAATGCATGCAGTGGGCATGCCATTTGGGCCATATGGGGTACAAAAGTTCTCCAATACCCCAGAAGTCCCAAACTTGTCTATAACCGAGCTACAGTTGTGGGTCAAGGGTATGCCTATATCTTGTCTATAATAGCTTCTGGGATGACTCTTGTATTACCCAACCAGACCACTCCTAAGAATTTGACTGACAGCCCAGGTCCTTGCACTTTGGCTGTGTTCACTGCCCACTCACACTGTTCCAAATGACTTAGCAGCATTGGAGCTGCCTCGGTTAAATCTGCAAGAGAATCAGAGGTTAGTAACACATCATCAATGTAGTGAAACATTGTAACCATGCTGGGCCTAGTCCATTTGGCTAGGTCCCCAGCCACTAAACCATGACAGATGGTTGGGCTATGTAGATAACCTTGGGGCAATACTTGAAAGGTCCACTGCCTCCCTTCCCAAGTGAAGGCAAATTGGTCTTGACTATCAGCTGAGATTGGAATAGAGAAAAAAGCATTTGCAAGGTCTGATACATAATGATAAGTTCCCAGCTGAGTCGTCAGCTGATCAAGTCGTGAACTGAAGGCATGGCTGCATGCAAAGGAGAAACTACTTGGTTTAGTTCTCAATAATCTACAGTCAGTCTCCAGGTACCATCAGGCCTCTTCACTGGCCATATCAGAGCATTAAATGGGCTATGAGCTGGATGAATAATGACAACTTTCTCTAACTCCAATATAGTGGCACCTATCTCTTCATGTCCTCTCAGTAGGCAATACTGCTTTATGTTAACTACACGTCTTGGCTTGGGCAACACCTGTGGGTCACGTTTAGCATATCCCTGTAACATAGGCTTTACTGTCCGGATTCACAGTCAAAACTCTCCAACTGTTGTTTGCAGGTGCAAACCATAAAGTACATCCATACCGAAGATGTATTCAGCTATGGGGGATATATATACAGTATACACATGAGGGGGCAGTCATCCTATGCCCAATGACCATGACACGGCTTTGACTTCAATAGTATGTCCTCCATAGCCATCTATATGAACTGTGGCCCCTGGAAACTTATCTGGATTGCCATATATCAGGCTACATTCTGCACTCATATCCACCAGTGCCAAAACACACTGCACATTTTTCCTTGACCAATGTATTGTCAACTCTACATGAGGCCTCTGGTCCTCGCATGCCCCCAAAAGACGAGTACTTTGGCTTGTTCCCTAATTGAAATAGTACGGTTCATCTGCTTCCTCAGGAGCAACCAAAAAATCCTTTAAATCCACTGAGCGTACCTGGCTACCTGTTTCCATATGTTTAGTGAAACGCTGTTCAGGGTGCAGTTGCTGCCAGAAGGCAAACAGGACCACATTTGGGTGCTGGTCAGTTTTCTTGCTATCAACCCCTCCTGCAAGCAAGTCAAGCCACATCTGCTTATGGCTAGTCTTTCTTTGTCCCCTCGGGATAAAATCCTGAGCATTTCTTGGGGGTTTGGTCTTAGCCACCTTTTAGACCCCTTTTGCTTGTCTCCTGTCATCTACTTTATCCAAGCTGGCTATCATGGTCATTACTTCATGTACAGGACGACCAATGTATGGGGTTAGTATGGCCATCGGTGACCCAAAGGACATTGACAGGGCATTTTGCAGCACTATGTTTCTCATTCTGCCTATAAAATTTTCATTGTCTAGGCCATGAGTGTTCACGTTGAACATGGACTGCCACATCCCCAGCTTCTGAATTATTTGAACCAACTCAGCATATGTTTGCTATTTGCTCACAATCTTTGGCAGTTCTCCAGCATTCGCCCACATTGTTCAGGCAGCTGCATTCACCCATTCCATTAAGGAATGATTACCTGGCCCTTGTGCATATCTGTGGCTATTCTATAGCCGCTGCCTCAGGGATGGGTGTATGGTAATAGAGGCCAATTTTTCCAACTTCTCACCAGAGCACATCATACCATCCACCCCTAGGTCTGCTAACTGCAGCAGCCAAGCAACCAGGGGCTCCCCCTGTTTCTGCTGGAACTGTTTTCCCAAGTCACCTAATTCAACCTGGGTATATGGGACATAGGTAGTGAATTGGGTCACCCATGGATTGCCTGCGGTTGTCTGCCTGGTCCCATAGACTGCTCGTGTTTCAGTTTCTGATGCACAACAGATCATGCCTGGAGATGCACAGTCTCCCCCAACTCACCACTGGGTTTGTCATCCTGAGCCACTAGTCCTTTTTAATCGAGTCCATAATCCAAAAAAACCTGGATGCACATGTGCAACCACATTAGACAATAACAAGGACAGCTGTGTGCAAGCGCATACCCACCTCAGATGCTCAGCAAGACTCTGAACATTCGAGGGGCCCTGACCATTTTCTTATATTTTCCCAACACTAAGATTCAAAAGTGACAATATAAAATAGCTATGAAATTTATAAAATGCCTGTGGTATGTTTAGATTTTGTAGGCAAAGGAAGATAAGTTGAAAACTATCATCATTTAATTATGCATTTTGTTTGGCATAGAGTTTAAGTAGAATTTTTGTTTCTATGGTAAATCTTATGTATCAGATACCAGCATTTCCAAACTCTCAGACTTTCAGAACAGCTGGGGCCCCAAGAATAAGTTGTTGGAGGATAATTCTTCATTGATGTCAAAGCAGGAATATTCTGTACCCAGCTAATAAAGGGCACACCTCATATATGAAAACTGGTATTATTTTGTGAACTCCTAAAGAACAAAAAATTAGTTTTTTTACAGTAATGGTTTGGTTTTCTTCTGCTTAAAATAAAGATAATGCACATTTATTAAAGGAAATTTAGAAAATATGTATGTAAAAATCACCCAAAATCTTTGTTAACATTTTAGTGTATTTCCTTCTGGTCGTTTTTCTGTGCATAAGCATTTTATTTTATTTTATTTTTTTAATAATCCCACTTAGATTTTTTTTTGTTTTGTTTTTTAATTTTAATTTTTTTTGCAACTGGCCAGTATGTGGATCCGAACCCATGACCTTGGTGTTATAAGGCTGTGCTCTAACCACCTTAGCTAACTGGCCAGCCCTGCACAAGCATTTTATAGTAAAACAGCATATAAAATATAGGTAGTTCAATATGATGTGTGATCAAACCCAAATCAAAACAGAGAACATTCCAGAAGACCCTTTTCCTAATCACAGTTCCTACTTTCCTCTTAAGGATAGCACTATTCTGACTCTCATTGTAATCATTGCCTTGCTTTTTTAAAAAAATAGTTTCTTTGGGCCGGCCCGGTGGCGCACTGGAGAGTGCACCGCTTGGGAGCGTGCGGCACTCCCACCGAGGGTTCGGATCCCATGTGGAGACTGGTTCCCGCTCACTGGCTGAGCACGGAGTGGGCGCAACACTGAGGGTTGCGATCCCGTTGCTGGTCCCCAGTGCGGACGCGACACCGAGGGTTGCGATCCCGTTACCGGTTAGTAAAAAAAAGACAAAAAGGAAAAAAAAAATAGTTTCTTTACTTCTGATATATGCCCTTTTAGTATAGTTTTTTTCCCAGTTTTTGAGCTTTATATAAATTAAATTATCAAATATTTTAAAGGTTTTTTTATGTTATTGAATGATGCTGTAGTTTTTTTTGGTAGGACTGTTTTTTATTTTTGTTTTTATGTAAGATTGCAAGTCACTTGAATTGCTGTGTAATATCTCATTGTATGGATAAACCACAACTTATTTTTTAATCCTCTTGTTGATAGACATTTGGGTTGTTTCCAATTTTTGTGTACTGTGAATAATGCAGCTGTGAATTTCTTGAACATACATCCTGGTACACATGTGCATGAGTTTCTCCAAAGTATAGACCTAGGAATGGAATTGCTGAGTCTTCTGAGATGTGTGTGTGTGTGTGTATTCAGCTTTAGTAGATAAAGCTAAACTGTTTCCAGTAAGGCTGTACCAATTTGGACTACCAGCAGAAGTATATGAAAGTTGTCTTTGTATCTCCTCTTTGCCAACACTTTTGCTCATAATAATTATTTATGGGGTTAAAAGAAAAAAAAAGAATGAAAATATAAGACATCAATAACAAATTATTGGGTGAGTGACAGATGAACAAAGGCAAACAGTCTAAAATGAGATAGTAAGTATAAATACAAAGACATCACTAATCATCTTAAATGTAAGTTGATGGACTGAATTAAAAACAGATCCACATGCAAAAGACTGAAGTGGACCCCTACTTCACACCATATACAAAAATTAACTAAAACTGGACCAACAACCTAAATATAGGAGCTAAAACCACAGAACTCTTAGAAGAAAACACAGGGATACATCTTCATGACCTTGTGTATTAGTCCATTTCTTTTGCTTATAACAAAATACCTGTAACTGGGTGATTTGCAAGAAAACCAAACTGATTGCTTACAGTTTTGGAGGCTTGGAAGTCCACAGTCCAGGGAACACATCTGGTGAGGTGACTCCACAGCAATGCAGGGTGTCACATGGCAAAGATGATGGAGGAGAGAGAGATACTCCTCTGTGCTTTCCTTTTAAAGACCCCACACCACACTCCTGACCACCATTATTCATCCATTCACTACACCACAGTCCTACAATCTAATCACCTCTTCAAGGCCCCATCTTTCAATTACCATAATAGGATTTCTCACTCTCTAAACACTGTCACAGCAGGGGCCAAGTTTCCAATTCCTGGAACTTTGGGGGACACAATTTAAGCTTCAGTGGATTTAGGGGGGACATTCAATCCACAGCACCTTGGATTTGACAACAAATTCTTAAGATATGACACCAGAAGCACAAGCAACAAAAGAAAAAATAGATGGACTCTGTCAAATAAATTGGACTCTATCAAAATTTAAAACATTTGTGCTTCAAAGGACATTATAAAGAAGGTGAAAAGACAACCTACCTACTATAGCATGGGTAAACCTTGAAAACATTATGTAAAGGAAATAAGTAAAACACAAAAAGACCAATATTGTATGATTCCATTTATATGAATATCTAGAGTTGGCAAATTCTTAGAAACAGAGAGTAGATTAGAGGTCACCAGGGGCTGGGAGAAGGGGAGAATAGGGAGTTATTACTTAATGATTACAGAGTTACTGTTTGGAGTGATGAACAAGTTTTGAAAGTAGATAGTGGTGATGGTTGACAACATTGTGAATATAATTAATACCACTTAATCGTACACTTATAAATGGTTAAAAAGGCAAGGCAAATTTTTTGTTATATATATTCCACCACAATTTTAAAAAATTAATGTAATATACCAAAAAGCTGAATTGTGCACTTTAAATCTGTGAGTTATATGATATGTGAATTATATCTCAATATAGCTGTTTAAAAAACACACACTAACAATCTAACTATAGTTTAGGTTGTTTACAAGAGAGAAATCTAAAACATAAGGATACAGAAATGTATACAAATTGGTGGGGGAAATACACAAATATTAGCTGTATCAATAACAGATCAAAAGGACTTTAAGGCATCAGACATTACCAGAGACAAAGCAGATTACTTCATAATAACAAGTATTCAGTTTAACAGGAAGACAGAACAATTTAAAATTTGTGTACAGTTAGTAATATAGCCTAAAAATATATGAAACAAAAATTGATAGAACTTAAAGAAGAAATAGCCAATTTTTAATTATAATGAAAGATTTTAAACACATTTTTCTAGTGATTGATAAACAGTAAAAAATGGGGTAAATAGGTTGAAGATTTGAACTACTCAGTGAATAGAAAGATGTTCACAAGCTTCTTTTAAAGGCAAAAAAGTATAAATAACCTAAACTGGGGTTTTAAGGATTCTTAAAGTTATCGGACAGTGCTAAGTGAAATGATGCAGAATACAAAGTTGGGTATAGTTATTTGAATCCCATTTAAAGTGTTTTATGTCAAAGTTCCAGTCAAGATGGCGGAATAGATGGTCCCCAGCGTCACTCTCTCCCACAAATCAACCAATTTACAACTATAAATATGTAACAACATCCAAGGTGGGGCCACTGGAGCTCAGGGGAAGATGAGGAGAGACCTACAGAGTTCATGAAGGTGGGAGAAACCATGATGAGAGAAAGAAAAAACTGCTCTGAGCATTTTGGGCTGCAGCCACTTTAATGCTGGAACTGCTGAGCGCATGGAGCAGGAGCCAGCAGAAACCGCATCTGTGCCCTTCAGATAGAGTTACTTGGAGGCAGCAGGGGAGAAGAGGACCTTGGTGGCTCCCAGGACAGCAAGACCACTAATAGGGTTCCTGTGGACTCACACAGGAGTGAGGATCCAGAACAGCTGAAAGGGGAGCCATTCAGAGTCTGGTGAGTCAACACAAGGGAGCGGCACAGGGCCCGTCCCATGGGAAGGGTTTGGAGCACGGGCAGTGGGGGAGACAGGCCCACCGGGAGAACACAGGGACACAGCAAGGACAGCTGATCCGTACCCCCAGTCAGAGCAGGACCACTCAGAGGAGACTGGTCGGGGTGCAATTTGATGAAAAATTCAGGCCCAGATCAGAGTTTCTATACAACCAAGGTGCACTGAGTCTCTGGAGAGCCAGAAGTACCTGTAAGGTTAACCATTACACCCTGAGCTGCACAAAAATGCCTTCCCTAGGGAAACAGCAGCAAAGCAGCAATTTAGCTGAACCACACAGCTCAAGTACTGGTTCCAATAGGAAGTTCCCCTGTTTTAGAAGTAAGCAAAGGACAAAAAATTAGTTCCAGCCCAAGTACACCACCAGTGCCTTGGGGCGCACCAGGGGACATCAGGCATATGTAGTCGGGGACAAGACCCCCACCCACAACCACTCACACTGCCAGAGCCTTGGGGCCCACCTGGGACCCCAAGGCTAGGAGCCAGGGAACAAACCCCACTCCAACATCCAGGCACAGTGCCAGTGCCTCTGGGCCCACCGGGGGGACCAGGGCATGCACCGGACCCCCCACCCACAACCAAGCACACTGCACCAGCACCTAGGGGCCTGCCCAGGGATCTGAGGCATGGAAAAGAGGATTGGGCCCCCCCCCCCACAACCAGGCACACCACCAGCACCTCACGGTGTGCCTAGGGACCTGCGCATGGAGAAGGGGACCAGACCCCCTCCCACAACCAGGCATACCACACCAGCACCTCAGGGCCTGCCCAGGGACCCGAGGCATGGTTCCAGGGACCAGACAGTTCCCATAAGTAGCCATACTGCCAGCACCAAGGAGCATGCCAAAAACATCACTTCCATGTGGGTGGCCTACCACAGCCACCACAATAACCATAGCTGCCACAAAAGCAGCTAAACACCACAGCCACCACACAGATGGTCTGCCAGCCACTGGAGTGCATTGAAACAAAGAGAGTCACCAGCAGAGATAAAGAAAAGAAGAGGATGTCTCTCTCTACAAAGCCCATTCCAGAGTGACAGAAGAAGCATCTGCTCTATGGTAATATTGGGGGACCTGAACACACCTCTCAGCATTGGGCAGATCATCTAGGCAACAAATCAACAGAGTAACCATTATTATTTCAGAAGGAGAAAAGAAATCTAGGGTAATTAGAGGGAACAGGGGGAGGGAGAGGGGGATGGGGAGAGATTGGACAAGGGGCATAAAGAATAATTATGATTTGTAGCAATATATATGGTAGTTATATTGATTCAATCAACATATCTCAATGTTGAACCCCCAAAATATGTATAATCAATTTTGATTCAATAAAAATTTTAGAAAAAAAATAAAATAAAGTGTTATATGTGAACTGGAAAAACACTTTGGTATTCCACAGTTTGACTATGATTTACATAGGTAAGATTTTCTTTGCAGTTATACTGCTTGGGGTTTGCTGATCTTAAATCTTTCATCAGTTTTGGTAATGTCTTGTGCTTTATCTTTTAAAATATTTCTTCTGCACCATTTTGTAT
Source organism: Galeopterus variegatus (assembly GCF_000696425.1). Lineage (NCBI taxonomy): Eukaryota > Metazoa > Chordata > Mammalia > Dermoptera > Cynocephalidae > Galeopterus > Galeopterus variegatus. The sequence goes on along the minus strand of NW_007727203.1, from coordinate 108,564 downwards.
TTCTCTCTCGCTCCTTCTACTGTGACTCCAATAACATTTACTATTGTCTCATAGATCTTTGCTTCTTTGTTCTTTTTTTTCTCTCTTTTTCTGTTATTTAGTTGCAAATTTCTGTTGATATCTGTTCAAGTTTACTGATTCTTTTGTCAGTAGTGCCCTCTCTGCTGATAATCATATCGAAAGAATTCTTTAGGTCTGTTACTGTACATTCAATTTCCAGCATTTCTATTTGGCTCTTTTTAATAATTTGTCTCTGACATTTCCCCTCTGTCCACTCATGAAATCCGTGTTTTCCATGATATTCCCTAAAACATTTATCATAGTTATTTTAAAGTCTTCAATAATTTCACGATCTGGGATATTCCTGGGTCATTTCTGGGTCTATTGGCTATGTCCTGTCTTGATGATGGACCGACCATATTTTCTTATCTTTTCTCATGTCTTTTGATTTTTGGTTGAATGCTGAACATTGCAGGTTAAAGAAGAGTAGAGTGAAGTAGATAATATTTATCTTCAAAAAAGACTTACTCTCTGTTTTGCAAGCCACCAGAATGAGGGCTAAATGAACATAATCTGTAGCTGACCTGTTTCTGGGCTTCATTGTTGTTTCCTTAGTTTGATTCAGTTCATCATAGGTTTCAAATGATTTCAGGGCAGAATGAACCTTCCCTTTAGCAAGGTTTGGGATCTGATTGCCTGGAGGATTTCTCTCAGTTCTAACTGCTTTGCTTTCAGGTTTCAGTAAGCCCTATGTCATGGCCCTACAAGAAAGAGATCTCTCAACTTTTCTGCCCCTTGCCCAGGTGGATACTGTCTTGTAATCAGTGAGGCCCTGGAGTGCCTAGAGGGTTTGTCTCAGTTCTTATGCCCTGTCCTCAGACTTTAACAGGCCTTGTATGCCTATGCCTAAGGGTATTCTCTGTTCTCCTGTCCTGCCTCCATTCATACTTGGGAGCACTTGGTGAAGGCCTGTAGAAAAAAGTTGGCAGGTGACTATTAACTCTTTGTGTTTGGGGCCCCTAGATATTTTTAGCTGTCATGCCAGTCTGTACTCAGTCTTTAAGAATGTGTTAAACGTTCAACTGTTTCTTCCTACTCACATCTATTGTGGTATCCTCCTTCACCTACTGCTTCACCTAGGATAGAAGCAGCCTTGGGTCTTTTCTCTCTTGGAAAGGACTTGTCATATTACACTTTTTAATCTATTTAGTTTGTGTCCTTAGTGCCTAATGAGCTGTAAAGAAAAGACTATGATTTTGTAGGTTCTATGGCTTGTTATTAGGGTGTTTTGGCGTGTTATTAAGGTGGGAACAAAATAACCTTATGTCTTCCTAAAAACCCATGTAAATATCCAGACTTTCTAATTTAGAAATAGCAAAGCTTTGTTTTATGTTAGACCTATGGATTTTTATTAGTGTAATTAAGGAACAACCTCATTATATTAAAAATCTAAGTATATTTTGTCTGTCACATTAGTGATATCATTTTGGCAAGGTTTTATTCAATACTAACTTGATGAAATTAGATTTAATTTTGTGTATCATTTTCTTTCATAAAAAGTCCTGGAGATTTACTAAGCTTCCACCTTAGGAAACTAGAAAAAAAGGAGCAAATTATATACAAAGTAAGGAGAAGAAAAGAAAGAATAAAATCAATGAAATTGAAATCAACACACCCAAAAGCTGGTTCTTTAAAAAATATCAACAAAATTGATCAATTTCTAGCCCAGGCTACCAAGAAAAAAGGAGAAAAGAAACTAATTACTAATAATCAGAAATGAAAGAGGAGTTATTAGTACTGATCTCATGGACATTAAAAGGTAAGTAAAGGAATATTATGAACAACTCTATGCCCACAAATTTGAGAACATAGATGTAATGAACTGATTCCTTAAAAGACACATCTGCTCAAATTCATACAATGAGAAATGTATAATCTAAATAGGGATATATTTATTAAAGGAATTTAATCAAGAATTAATAGCCTTTCAAAACCGAAAGCACAAATCTCAGATTGTTTCACTATTGAATTCTAGCAAACATTTTATGAAATATCAATTTTCTACAATCCTTTTCAGGAAATGGAAGCAGAGTGAAAGCTTCCTAATTCATTCTATGATGCCAGCATTACCCTAATACCAAGACAGTGAAAGACAGCCCACTCTGGGAGAAATAGTTGCAAAACACATATCTCATCAACAATTTGTACCCAAAATATGCAAAGAACTGTTAAAACTTGTCAGTAAGTAAACAAGCAGTCCAATTTAAAAGTGCACAAAAGATCTGAACAGACACATCACCAAGGAAAGCAGACAGGTAGCAAATAAGCAAATGAAAAGATGCTTAACATCATAGATCATTAGAGAATTGCACCTTAAAATGTCAATGACATACTAGTGCCAACCTATTAGTATGGCTAAAATCCAAAACATTGACATCGATTGCTGATGAGGATGTGGAACTCTCATTCATTGCTATGGGAATGCAGTATGGTACAGCCACTTTAGAAGACAGTTTGATAGTTCCTTACAAAGCTAAGTAGGTTTATCATATGATCTAGCAATTATTTTCCTAGATATTTACCTGAACGAGTTGAAAACTTATGTCCCACAAAAATCTGCACATGGGTATTTGTAGCAGCTTTATTCACAATTGCCCAAACTTTGAAGCAACAAAGATTTCCTTCAATAGGTGAATGGATAAACAACCTGTGGTATATACATTCCATGGAATATTATTCAGTCATGAAAGGAAATGAGCTACTAAGCCACAAAAAGACGTAGAGGAACCCTAAATGCATATTGCTAAATGAAAGAAGCCAGTCTGAAAAGGCTATATACTGTACCATTCCAACTGTTTGACATTTTGAAAAAGGCAAAACTATAGAAACAGTAAAAAGATCACTGACTGCCAGAGGGTAAAGGAATGAGTAGGTGGAGCACAGGTTTAGGTTAGAGAAACAATTCTGTTCAATATTGTAATGGTAGATATATGACATTATGCATCTGTCAAAACCCATAAAACTGTACAACACAAAGGGTGAACCCTAATGTAAACTATGGACTTTAGTTAATAATAATATATGAAAATTGGTTCCTCAACTGTATGGATGTACCACACTGTATTGATTTGCTTGGGCTGCCATAACAAAATACTGTAGATTGTATGACTTAAACAACAGAAATTTATTTTCTCACAATTCTGGAGGCTGAAATTCCAAAGATGAGGTTGACGGCAAGGTCAAGGTCTAGCAAGGCCTCTCTTCCTGGCTTGCTGATGGCCACCTTCTCACTTTGTACTCACCTGCAATGGGGGTTGGAGGGAGCATGAAGAGGGAGGAAGAAAGAAGGTAAGAAGGGAGAAAGGGCTTTCTGGTATCTCTTCTTATAAGGGCACTAATCCCATCATAAGGGCTTCACCCTCATGACCTCATATAAAGCTATCTCCCAAAGGCTCCATCTCCAAATATCATCACATTGGGGGTTAGGGCTTCAATATATGAATTTAGTGTGGACACACAATTCAGTCCATAGCACACAATAATAGGAGATAATAGTAGGAGGATAATAGTAATGAGGAGAATTATGAGGGGTGAGGAGTTGGGTGTGTGGGAACTCTTAGAACTTTCTGGGCAATTTTTTTGTAATCCTAAAACTGCAATAAAGTCTATTAAAAAATAATAATATCCTGTACCAGCCAGCTGCCAAAATAATAGTAATAATAATGATAGCAAGACTTAAGATTGCTAAATTTAAATTTCAGAGAGATTTAAAAACAGGTGAAATTTTCTTTGATATCCACTTAGAATCCTAATAGATATCCTAATAGAATGCTAAGTGTAACAAGAGCAAGCTATCTCAAATTAGCATTCATCATGGACCCCTTTTCAGTCTTTTTTACCTTTCCTCTGCCTGCTTGGAACCTCTCTTCTTTACCTGAAATGTCACTATTTTTGTTATCTCCATGTTCTCCTTTTTGTCCTCCACTTTTTATCTCTCACCTTTTCCTTCTTTTTACCCTAATGAATCACAAATAAAATGTGAGCATTATTTAGTGATTTTAAAAACGAAATACTGTGCTTTTTGTTCTTACTTTTTTTCTTACTTTGAGAAGATAAACATTAATTTTCTTCCTTAAAATTTTTTTTAAAATATTTTTGACAAGTTTATATATATATAAAAGAAAACCAATTCCTTTATAATTAATTTACTTTTCTCTTCTGGAATTTTTGATAGCATCACATTTCATTCAATCTGATTGAATGATAGCTTACATACTAATGAATCTAGAATGCTACTGATTAACTTATACCATAGTAGAAAGCTTCAGAGTTACCTTAGGAAAAAAAAAAGTGTTTGACAGTCAGTAAACTTAGGGGAAGATCAGTAAGCACATAAATATTTGTGTATATCTTATAGTAAAGAATCTGTAAATTATTATTTAGTTTTGTGTATGTGTTTAAGTGCATTGAAAATAAAGTTTCTCTTTTTGGTTTAGCAAATTCTAAAATGAGTTAGGGTTTTTCTTTTGTTAATTGAAGTAAAATTCATATTACATAGGGTTAACCATGTTAAAATGTATCATTTAATACATTTGCAATGTTGTGCAACCATCAACTCTATCTAGTTCCAGACATTTTTTATCACTCCACAAGTGAAACCCTGTATCTAGTAAGCAGTCACTTTCTGTCTCTATGGGTTTACCTATTCTGGATATTTCATATAAATGGGATCATAGAATATGCAGCCTTTTGTATATCCACATTTTGTTTATCCATTCATCAATTATGAACATTTATATTGTTCCCACTTTTGCCTATTGTGGATAGTGATGCCATGAACATTCGTTTAGAAGTTTTTGTTGTAACACATATTTTTAGTTATTTTGGGTGTATGCCTAGGAGTGGAATTGCTGGGTCTTATGGTAATTCTGTTTAACTTTTTAAGGAACCTCCAAACTGTTTTCTGCTGTATCTGTACCATTTTATATTCCCGAGAGCAATGTACAAGAGTTCTGATTTCTCCACATCCTTGCTGATGCTTTTTATTTTCTTTTTCTTTTTTTTAATTATAGCCATGCTGGTATGTGTGAAGTGATATCTCATTGTGGTCAAATGAGTTTTTATATGTAGCTTTTCTGCCTATAACTTACTCTATATGTTAAAAGTAAATACAATTATCAGTGTATTAGAATCTATTAATATCTAATAAAAGTCCTGCAAATAAGACTATTTCAGTGCTTACTTTGACATTTTGTGCTTAATTTGACTGAGACAAATAAATTCATTTAGAATAGAGGAACTCTTTGCCATAAATGCTTCTTACTTTGTCATAGAAGCTTCTAGTTTGAATACAACACATGATTATAGTGTCTAAAGTAAGAAAGTTTTAAAATACAGTATACTTGATTTTGATTGAATGTAAAGAATGATTAAATAAGTATATTAGCAGACATCAAGCCCAGCCTCTGGTCAGTATTAACAAACAGCATGTGAATATCTCTAGTAAAATAATGAACAGCTATTTCATAGCAAACTCATTCCATTTTAGATAGCTGTATTTGTAAGCCATAAATTCTTTTGTATGTTAAGCTGTAGTGGATTGAATTATGTCCCCCCAAAATTCCCTGAAGCTTGAATTGTGTCCCCCCAAGTTTCATGTATTAGAAACTTAGCCCCCACTATGACTGTTAGGAGGGTGGGAAATCCTATTATGGTAACTGAAAGGTGGAACCTTAAAGAGGTGATTAGATTGTAGGACCCTGCAGTAGTGAATGCATTAAAAATGGTGGTCAGGAGCATGGTTCTGAGGCTTTAAAAGAAGAGAGTCTGTCTGTCTCTCTGTCTTGCTCTCTCTGCTTCCACCATCTTGCAATGTGAGACCCCTGGGTCACTGTCACTACTACCAGATGGACTTTGGACTTCCTAGCCTCAGAAACTGTAAGCAATAAATTTCATTTTCTTTATAATTACCCAGTTCTGTGTATTTTGTTATAAGCAACAAAATGAACTAATACATAAGCTAAAGACAATTGTCCTTGAACATACGCTATTGGATCTGGTTATTCTATCTAGCTATTCAGAACAAATCCGTTTTTTCACATGAAGACAGCTTTTATATCCTCCCAAGTTTTCTCTTTTCCACATTAGGCACTTTCAGTTTCTGCCCATCACAATTCAGAGTACTCATACTTTTACCATTCAACTTGCTCTCTTCTGGATAAGCCGTAGATTGTGGATTCATCCCAAAGGGTATTTGCACTAGACATGATCTGACCTGTAGAATTGAACTGACATATAAAATGTTTACATGTTTGTTATAGCTCTGTGATTTAGATACGTGTGTTCCCATTCTGCAAGTGAGAAAAATTAGGATCAGACAAGTGAAAAAATTTTCCCAAGGTCACATAGTAAGTGGAAGAGCTGAGCTTCAAGTCCAGTTCAGATTTAACTGCTTGCAAAACCATGTTCTTTTCATTAATAATAATACTATCAATATTGATAAACATAACTATAATTTATTGCATAGATAATTTATACTCAACACTCTGCTAAGCAGCTAGACTCAGACTAAGCCTCACAGATTACTTGTGAGATACAGAGTACTACTTTTACAAATGAGGAAATTGAAACACAGGAAAAAATAATTTGCTCAAGTCCACTGAACAAGTGGTGTAGAGCCAGGATTTAAAACCAATTGTGAGGGCTGGCCCGTGGCTCACTTGGGAGAGTGTGGTGCTGATAACACCAAGGCCAAGGGTTCAGATCCCTATATAGGTATGGCCGGTTGCTCACTTGGGAGAACATGGTGTTGACAACACCAGTCAAGGGTTAAGATCCCCTTACTGGTCATCTTTTTAAAAAGTAAAATAAAACCAAATGTGGAATTTCTGATCAAGATGGCAGAATAGACGGTACTCAGCATCACCCTCTCCCATAATCAACCAATTGACAACTATTAAAAAGCAACAACTGCCAAGATGGGGCCACTAGAGCCTAGGGGAAGAGAAAGAGAGAGACCTACAGAGTTCATGAAAGCAGGAGAAATCACAATGAGAGAAAGAAAGGACTGCTCCAACCGTTTCGAGCCCTGGTCATTTCAAGGCTAACCCTAGTGAGCACATGGAACAGGAGCTAGCAAAACCCACAGCTTTCTTGTGAAGTTGCTTGGAGGCTGCAAGGGAGAAGAGGGCTTTGGTGGCCCCCAGGCCAGCAAGACCACTAACAGGGTTCCCATGGACCAACATAGAAGTGAGGGGCCACAGACAACTGATAAAAGGAGCCAGTCACAGGCCGGTGAGTTACTGCAAGGGACGGGCACATGGCCTGTCCATGGGAAGTGTTTGGAGTACAGGTGGTGGGGGAGACGGGCCCACCATGGGGACATTGGGCCACATCATGGACAACTTATCTGCCCTCCAGTCAGCACAGGCCCACCCAGTGGAGACTGGTCAGGAATATAGAACTGCAGGGGTTGCAATTTGCTGAAAAGACACAGGCCCAGACCAGAGTTTCCACACAACCTAGGTGTATTGGACCTCACAAGACCTGGAAGTACTTACAAAGTCAGCAATTAAAACCTGAGCTGCACAAAAAGCCTTCCCCAGAGAATCAGCAGCAAAGAAGCAACTTAGTTCAACAACAGGGCTCAAATAAGGTTCCCACAGGAAGTCCCCCCACTTTAGAAGTAACTAAAGGACAACAAATTAGTTCCTGTGCAGAGTTTAAGTGGTGGAAGTAGTGAATAATCCAACACAGAACTGAAAGAAAAAACAAAATCCCCACAAATCAGAGACAAAGTTTTGATATTGACCAGTAAAGGTCTAACACCACCAAAGAACACCTATCACCTATAAAACCTAAAAGGACCAGAAGCCCGTTAGCTACCAATCCTGGGTGGTGGGGGAGCTGAGAGCCTCAGCCATGCCCCCTGACATCTGCATCTAGCCCAGCAGTGACCACTGAGCCAGCCAGAAGCTTTCTAGGCTCCCAAGCGGGGGTGGTTGGGGGCCGAAGGCCTCAGCCAGAGATCCCCACCATCCACATCCAGCACAGTGACGACCAAACACTGAGATACCACCGGAAGCACCCGGGGCTCCCGAGTTAGGGGGTGCCAAGGGCCTCAACCACGCCCCCCACCCACCAAAGTCCAAATCCAGCCAAGCCACAACCAGGTCACCATTGGAAGCCCCCCTAGGCTCCCCTATCCAAATGAGGGGTGTGCCACAGGTCTTGACCATGCCCCCATTCCTTCCTTTTCCTCCCACCCTATCCCCCTCCCCCCACCTGCTCTGCAACAGCATCTTAGAATGTAAAAATAATAATAATAATTAATTAATTTTTAAAATTTTTAAAAATCAAATGTTGGGCCGGCCCGGTGGTGCACTGGAGAGTGCGCCGCTTGGGAGTGCGGCGGCGCTCCCGCCAAGGGTTCGGATCCCATGTGGAGACCGGTTCCCGCTCACTGGCTGAGCGTGGTGCGGGCGCAACACCGAGAGTTGCGATCCCGTTGCCGGTCCCCGGTACGGGCGCAACACCAAGGGTTGCGATCCTGTTACCAGCCAGTAAAAAAGACAAAAAGGAAAAAAAAAATCAAATGTTATTCTAAAGACTATGCTCTTAAATATTATATTATCCTATCTATGCTGTTTGATGATATAGTTGATATTTTGGTAATTAGGAGCACACCTAACAAGTGTTTTGGTGTTCCAAACCTGGTTAAGATAATCTGTATGATTAAAAATGATTTGCAATTGTCACAAATTTATTATTAATTTTTCTTTCATTTTCTTTGGTGCGAAAACTTTACTGATTTGATTATGCATAGCCTTTCAAAAGAGCAATCTGTTGGTATTTAACCAAATACTAAAAAAACTATAAATCATGACAATGTCTTTAAATTTGTTTTCTCCTAGGTCCACCTCATTCCTTTAACCGAGATGAGACGATAATCATTGCTTTGGCATCAGTCTCTGTATTAGCTGTTTTGATAGTTGCCTTATGCTTTGGATACAGAATGTTGACAGGTAAAAATTATCAGTTTTTGTCGTATCATTTATTAAACATACCATTTAATCAGAATTAATTTTCTCCTTTTTAAAATCTCTTTGAGGGGCTCTCTGGTTAGCTCAGTTGGTTAGAGCACAGTCTTACAACACCAAGGTAAAGGGTTCAGATCCCTGTACCAGCCAGCTACCAAAAAAATAAAAAAATAAAATCTCTGCTAACACCAAGGTCCAGGGGTTCGATACCTGTACTGGCCAGCCACCAAAACAAACAAATAAATAAGATGAAATAAAGTGTCTCTGCTAAATGCTAAAAAAAATTCTCTGTACTACGGTCCTTCTCTCTAATAAAAATTTTCCCCCCAGTTTTTTTTTTTTTTTTTTTTTCTAAAAGATGACCGGTAAGGGGATCTCAACCCTTGGCTTGGTGTTGCCAGCACCCCGCTCAGCCAGTGAGCAAACCGGCCATCCCTATATAGGATCCGAACCCGTGGCCTTGGTGTTATCAGCACCGCACTCTACTGAGTGAGCCACAGGCCGGCCCCATTCCCCCCAGTTTTTTTTTTTTTTTCTAAAAGATGACCGGTAAGGGGATCTCAACCCTTGGCTTGGTGTTGCCAGCACCCCGCTCAGCCAGTGAGCAAACCGGCCATCCCTATATAGGATCCGAACCCGTGGCCTTGGTGTTATCAGCACCGCACTCTACTGAGTGAGCCACAGGCCGGCCCCATTCCCCCCAGTTTTTAATGAAAAGTTTCAAACTTACACAAAATACCTATCACTCAGCTTCAGTAGTAATCACATATAGGCAATGATGTATCGTCTAAATCTCCAGTCACTGCCTCCTTCCATGCCATTGGATTATTGTGAAGCAAATCACAGTTACTACATACCTATAAATACTTCACTATTATCTCTGTAATATAAGGACTTAAATTCATAAGCATAATATCATTTTTACACCCCCCAAGGTAACAGTAATTCCTCAGTATCATCAAAGGTACAGTTGGTTCTAATAAACTTTAGGTTTGATGGGCTGTTTAGGAAATCAGCACCCATTCATTCATTTGAACAACTTCAATAACATTTTTAAAGTTTTTGCAATATTTCTTAGAGTTTTATAGTTTTAGCCTAAGTCGTGGTGGAAACATCTACTGGAATTCAGCTTTCATGCTATTCATCATTCATCTTCATTTATAGATGATTCCTACTTTAGTGCATAGTTTTACTCCCATTGACATTTGGCATAATTCTTGTTGCCAACTCTTCTGCAACTCTTCCTTTTAGCTTTAATATAATAAAAAGTGTAATAAAGATCTTCATTTTAAGAAAACCACATGTCAATAACTTCTTTTTCCTGTTCCTATAGGAGACCGTAAACAAGGTCTTCACAGTATGAACATGATGGAGGCAGCAGCATCAGAGCCCTCTCTTGACCTAGATAATCTGAAACTGTTGGAGGTAAGGTTGCTCTGAGATTATGGACTGTTCTTTTTACCTTCATAATATATCTGAGACAGTGACTTCATGCTCTCATTTATTTAACCCACATTTACTGAGTATCAATTTTGTGCCAGGTCCTATTCTAGGCGCTGTTACTACAAGTGAACAATACAGATGTCCCTCTTGGGGCTAGTGGGGGAGAGTCTACAAACAGATAAACAAATGAATGTATAGTATAATTTCTAGTAGTAATAAGTGCTATGAAGAAAAGTCAGGTGGATAAGAAGAAAAGAAAGTGATGGAAACGGGATTATTAAAGAAAGTATATTTAGAAAGGCATGACCTTTGAGTACAGATTTGTTTTTTGTTTTTTTTTTTTTTCCTTTTCGTCTTTTTTCGTGTCCAGCAACGGATCGCAACCCTCAGTGTCGCGCCCGTACCGGACCGGGACCGGCAACGGGATCGCAACCCTCGGTGTTGCGCCCTCACCTCGCTCAGCCAGTGAGCGGGAACCGGTCTGTATGTGGGATCCGAACCCTCGGCGGGAGCGCCACCGCGCTCCCAAGCGGCGCACTGTAGCAGTGCGCCACCGGGCCAGCCCTTGAGTACAGATTTGAACAGAGAATAGGATTAAAGATCTGTAAAATCCTGAGAAGAGTGTGCCAATAAGGAATTCATAGTAGATGCCCAATAAATATTCCTTATCTATGCATATAGGTACATATGGCTATTATATATTTCATAGAATTTAAGATTCACTTGGAAATAATCTCAGAAGCTATGTTAAAAGTCTTACATGATGAGTGTTTTTAAAATCTTTATTAGAAATCTCTTTATAACTATGGTCCTCAGACCAGAGTCTGAGATATGATTTGACTATTTTATAAAACACTTTAAGAACCTTAACATTTGGGGGGAAAAATACAGTAAATTTAAAAGCCAAATTTGAAAAAAACATTTCAGCATATATGGAATGAATTGAAAAAGAGCTGATATAAATCAATACGGAAGAAATAATCCATAAAAAATAGACAAAAGAGGGGCCGGCCCGGTGGCGCACTGGATAGTGCGCCACTTGGGAAGCGCGGTGGCGCTCCCGTCCGAGGGTTCAGATCCCACATACCGACTGGCTCCCGCTCACTGGCTGAGCGAGGCGCGGGAGCAACACCGAGGCTTGCAATCCCGTTGCCGGTCCCCGGTCCGGTACGGGGGCAACACTGAGGGTTGCGATCCGTTGCCGGACTCGGAAAAAAGACAAAAAGACAAAAAAAAAAAAAAAAATAGACAAAAGAAATGAACTGCCAATTCACAAAAGAAGTAATTATGGCTAATAAATGTACAATAAGATGTTTAATTTACTAAATTGAAAGAAATACTAATTTAACCAGGAAATTATATCCAGGAATGAGTGAAAGAAACACTCCCAAACATTGCTGATTTAACTATATACTGATACAACATTTTAAAGGATAGTTTGTCTATATGTTAAATTTTAACCTACAAATAGTGAATGAAATATAACAAACATCCTTTAATAAAATGATGGCAAATCCCTAATCTGTTTCAATAAAAAATGAGAGAAATTCCCAGAAGCCAAAAATGAAGAGAATGGGTTACATTTTGCTGGTTCTTTATGTACTGAGTCATTTTTATTGTATCCCAAATATGAATGAATGTTATATTGTGGAGACCCCGGACTCTGTTATGTTATTCTAAAGTGTGCTGATTTTTGTTGTTTGTTTTAGTAAGCAATTAACTTCATTGTACACATACTGCAAACCTGTCTCTTGGGCAGATGCTCAGATATCAGTTTTATTTTTAGCTAGAGTCTGTCCCATGCATTCATTGAGTTTCCCCCTCTCTGACTTTCACCTTTCCAGGATTCTCCCCTCATCTTCCAGCAGCTGTGGTTTCTCCAAATTGTGTCCTCTGGCTTCTGGGGCCAGAAAGATTATGGATTTTCTGCTGGCCAGTTAGCTCAGTTGGTTAGAGCATGGTGTGGATCCCTGAACCAGCCAGCCACACACAAAAAAAGAAGATTATGGATTTTTTATTGCAGTTTTAGCTCTGATGCACAGAGCTGATTTCAGCCTGCCCTCAGGCTAAAAGCCATAAAAATGGGTAGCTTATCCCATGCCATTCCTTTCTTCTAAGCCTTGATGTTTCTCAGAATCTATATGCTTTCGTTTATTCTCCAGTGCATTTAAATCTTTTTTTTTTTTTCAAATATTGTACAGAGTTTTTAGTTATTACCTGCAGGAGGGCTGGGTCTGGTAGAAGCTTCCTTAGTCTTACCAGATATGGATTGTATTAGTTTCTCGATAATGGAGTAAACTATAAGCAATAGAAAGATGTGATACCATATGGAATTATACTTTATTATTTAGTAAGTTTGATTCTTTAATTGTGATATAAATTAATACCTTGCTTTCTTTAAAACAAACTTACAGCTGATTGGCCGGGGTCGATATGGAGCAGTATATAAAGGTTCCTTGGATGAACGTCCAGTTGCTGTAAAAGTGTTTTCATTTGCAAACCGTCAAAATTTTATTAACGAGAAGAACATTTACAGAGTGCCTTTGATGGAACATGACAATATTGCTCGCTTTATAGTTGGCGATGAGAGAGTCACTGCAGATGGGCGCATGGAGTATTTGCTTGTGATGGAGTATTATCCCAATGTAAGTTGTTCATAAAAAATTAACTGACATTTATATTAGCTGTCAATCAGACTTTCAGGAGGACCACTGTAATGTAGAGTATTGCTGGTTTGCAGACTTGTTGTTAATGATCGTCAGTGAGACAAGGATTTCACACTAGAATGTGAATCAACTAAATCAGTAGTTACACTGTTTATTCAGCTCTCCTTTTTCTCTCTTTCTCTCTCTCTCTCTTTCTCTCTATAGCAAAACTTTCTCAATGAAGGAAGCAATATTTTGATATTCATTGTGGTGCAAGCTCTTTAACTCATCAGAGACTGGTAATAGTTTGTAGATAAGCACTTTGAGTAGCACCAATACATATATATTTACAAAAGCCTTCGTTTTCTACTTGTAAAACATAACAGTATAGTTCTTATTTGTATACTGGTAAAAGATAAAGTATATTTTTCCTGTCTTAATTTGATAGATCAAAAAAGCGTTTAAAAGGAAATACCATTTATAATTTTTAATACTGGAGACATAAAAGTTAATAATTTTTTAATTCTTCTTTCTTTTCCATCCTCTGCTCTTCTCTCTACACATAAAAATGTCTTACTAACTCAAGATTCTGAAATGTAGTAGTTCATTAGATCTTCATGGAATCCTAGCCTATGCAAATCCTTTATACGGTTGCTAACTTATCTCTTCATGTCAAAGTAAATTAATTTCACTTTTTTCTGGCATTTTCCTCTCTATAAAGGGATCTCTATGCAAGTATTTGAGTCTCCATACAAGTGACTGGGTATGCTCTTGCCGTCTGGCTCATTCTGTGACTAGAGGACTGGCTTTTCTTCACACAGAATTACCACGGGGAGGTAAGATGATGAATAGAAGACACTCAGGTGGCTTCAAAATTCACAAAGGAAAATTTTAATCATATCTTCAAAGTAAAAGTGTAATTTATATTATTACAGATGTATTATTAGCCAATTGTTTGAAAGATCCAGCATGAGGAAATATTTGAAATATAACAGGAGGAATAGGAAAAAAAACTTCAAGACTCTAGACGGGTCATGGATCACATTAAGAATTTGATCAAAGCTCTGAACACTCTCCCTCCAAAGATACACACATATGGGCATACTTCAAAAATATTCTTTTGATTCTCGGGGATTCTCAGACCCTTTGAAGTCCGTTTATGGACCTTAGATTGATTTATTTTTGATGTTCTCTGATTTTATTTTTAAATTTTTTTAAAAACATTTATTTATTATTATTATTATTTACATTCTAAGATGTTGCAAAGCAGTTGGGATAGAGAGGGAGAGAGGAGGGTGGAGGGGGAGAGAAGAAAGGGGAAAGAGATGGGATGGGAGGATAGGGAAGGAGGGAGAGGGGTGTGGTCGAGGCCTGTAGCACCCCCCCTTATTCTGGCACAGGAGCTCGGGGCTACTGGCAGTGGCTCAGTTGTGGCTGAGCTGAATACAGACGTCAGGGGGGTGTGGCTGAGGCCCTCAGTGCCCCCCACCCCAGCTCAGGAGCCCAGGGTGCTTCCAGCGGTGGCCTGGTGGTCATGGCTGGGCTAGATGCAGATGTCAGGGAGGTGTGTCTGAGGCACTTGGCCCCCTCGACCCTGGCTCAGGAGCCTGGGGCACTTCCAGCCATGGCCTGGTCATTGTTGCTGGGCTGGATACAGATGTTGGGGGGATGTGGCTGAGGCCCTCAGCCTCCCATTGCCCTGGCTCAGGAGCCCAGGGTGCTTCCAGTGGTGGCTCGGTGGTTGTTGCTAGGCTAGATGCAGACATTCGAGGGGTGGCATAGCTGAGGTCCTCTGCCCAGCATCCTGGCTCGGGAGCCTGGGGCACTTCTGATGGTAGCCTGGTAGTCATCAGTGTGCTGGATCCTCAGCCCCTCCCCACCCTGGCTTGAGCGTTTCAAGCGGTAGCTCAGTGGTCATCACTGGGCTGGGTGGATGCTCAGGAGGCCTGGCTGAGGCCTTCAGCCCCTCCATCCTGGCATGGGATCCTGAGGAGCTTCCAGTGACAACCTTGTGTTATTGCTGGGCTGGATGCAGATGTCAGGGGTCATGGCTGAGGTCCTTTCTGGCCCCCACCCCCCACCCCTAGCTTGGGAGCCCAGAGGGCTTCCAGTGGGGGCTCAGTCATTCCTGGGCTGGATGTGGACATCAGGGGAGCATGGCTCAGGCCCTCAGCCTGCTTCCCACCCTGGCTTGGGATCCCAGGAGGCTTCTGGTCCTTCTGGGTTTTATAGGTGTTCTTTGGTGGTATTAGACCTTTACTGGTTAATATCAAAACTGTCTCTGATCTGTGGGGGTTTTGTGTTTTCTTTCAGTACTATGTTGGATTATTAGCTACCTCCACCACTTAAACTCTGCACTGGAACTAATTTGTTGTCCTTTGCTTACTTCTAAAATGGAGGAACTTCCTGTGGGAACCAGTGCTTGAGCCCTCTGGTTGAGCTAAATTGCTGCTTTGCTGCTGATTCCCTGGGGAAGGCTTGTTGTGCAGCTCAGGTTTTAATTGTTGACCTTGTAAGCAATTCCGGGTCTTGTGAGGTCCGGTACACCTAGATTGTGTGGAAACTCTGGTCTGGGCCTGAGTTTTTTCAGAAAACTTCACCCCCCACAGTTCTATATACCTGACCAGTCTCTACTGAGTGATCCTGCTGACTGGGGGGCAGATCAGCTGTCCATGCTGTGCCCCAGTGTTCCCACATTGGGTTCATATCCCCCACTGCCCACACTCTAAACATTTCCCATAGGATGGGTCATGCACTGGTCCCTTGCAATGACTCACCAGCCTCTGAGTGGCTCCTTTTTTCAGGTGCCTGTGACCCCTCGCTACTATGTGAGACCACAGAAACCCTGTTAGTAGTCCAGCTGGCCTGGGGGCCACTAAGGCCCTCCTGTCCCTTGCAGCCTCTAAGCAACTTCACAAGAAGGGCATAGCTGTGGCTTTTGTCAGTTCCTGCTCCATGTGCTCACCAGGGCCAGCCTTGAAGTGGCTGGGACTCGAAATGGTCGGTGCGGTCCTTTCTTTCTCTCATCGCAGCTTCTACTGCCTTCATTAACTCTGTAAGTCTCTCCTCTTCCCCTGGGCTCTAGCAGCCCCAACTTGGCAGTTATTGCTTTTTCATAGTTGTCAATTGGTTGATTGTGGGAGAGAGTGACACTGTGTACTGTGTATTCTGCCATCTTGACCGTAAGTCGAGCTTAGGTTTAGAACCTCTTAGCTAGACTTTATTTTCTTCCTGTTTATTTTGTTTATTTAAATGAACTACAATGCATTATTACTTCCTTAGTTCTAACATCACATGGATCTTTGTTCCGTGGGTTGGTCGTTAGAATAAAACCCAAATACATCCCTTTGTAAGTCAGTACATCTGTTAGCTAAAATTAGGTTTGGCCAAATCTCCGGGGGGAGGGGGAGAAATAGCAGTGGCTTGAATATGAAAGAAATTTTTTTCTTTCTCATATAAGAATTAGAGACAGTTCAGGATTGGTTTGGCAGTGCCATGGTATTATCAGGTCTTGAGGCTCCTATATTTCTTCTGCACCATCCTTTATATATGGCATTCATTTTCAAAGTCACTTCATTGTCCCTCATGCTGTATTTCAGTCAGTAGGGAAAAGGAAGGGGAGGTAAAAGGCATTGTCCCTTCTGCCTCCAGAAATCTCACTCTTATGCTTAATGCTTGGTTCCCAGAACTTAGTCCACGCTTAGCTGTAAAAGAGGCTGAGAATATAGTGGGGGTTTTTTGCTGAGTATATTGTTGCCTCAAATAATATTGGGTTCTGTTACTAAGTAGGAAGGGGAGAATGCATGATGGGGAGTTAGTCTTTGCCAGAGTTTCAGAACTGTGTAGTTGTATAAAACTGTGTAGTTGTATTCCTTGTCATAACTACAGTCTTCCTCAGTTCTTATGCACATTTTTGCTAGTTGTTCAAAGCATCTCTGTGATACATCTGCTTTCTTACTTTGTTTCAGTATAAACTTCACATCATAGGCACCCCTAAATTAGCTTTGGTGTGATAATTCTGTCTCTGGGATTTCCTAAGCTTTCATCCCTTACTGCATTTTCTTGACATACTGCAGCTCTGACATTGTTTTCTCAGTTACTCTGACCTCTTTAGTGAATAGAACTTTAATGTATTAGTACCTTAGATCTTTGTTCTATTGTATAATAGTATGGATCATCTTTTGTAGCTGACACTTCATATATAAATAATTTTCCTGAATAATTCATCAATTCATTTATCTTGACATCTTGCTTTTCCTGAATACAAAACTGACCAGTGTTATTGCCTGTGTCAGCAATTCGATACACTTGCTTTAGGGCTTCAGTACATTAACTATTGGACTGTGTCCCCTTATTCTTAAATATTATAACTCATTTTAAGAGCTGGCATAACACAGAACTTAAAATACCATCCTAATCCCCCTTTCCAGGGTTTGCATGATTCAGCAAGGTTTTGAGTCAAACATTGGCTGGGAAGAATGATTGCCATAAAACATAAGTTTTATATATTTATCTGGCAGCTGGCAAGCACAGGTATCCAAACCTGGACCGTGGTGTTATCATCACCACACTGTAACCAACTGAGCTAATTGGCCAGCCCATAAGTTTTATTTAAACAGGGCTGTTACTCTCAAACATTAGCCAATGTTATCACTAAATACTTACCTTTTTAAAAACTTGTGCTATTGCATATAACATATAACATAAGTATACTTGCTATTTGAATTTTTTTATATAATTATTTTAAAAATATTTCCAAGTACTATACTATTTTAAAACATTTAAAGTGTCCTTTCAGAGAATTCTATTCTTCCCAAGTGTCTTAGATGTAACTTTGTTATATAGAGTAGAAATTTGGTAGTAAGGAATAATACTATTATTACTTATTCAGTTGTTTGTTGCTTCAGAATAAGAAGGAGTTGTACCTGTTTATTTGTAATTAGTTCTCCCTGTAAATTATTTTATTTATGATAATATCAATGCACGCTTATTACCAAAGAAAAATTTGACAAAAAAATATATAGATCACTCAGACTTCACCAGAAAATCACTAAGTTGTTCATGTATATTTTTCCAGGTCCTTTTCTGTGTGTATGTGTGTAAATATCCACAGATATTAAAATTATAAATTAAAATTATATCTTCTCGTGCTTTCCTTTGAGATATATGCATAGTACAGTGCTCTGTCCAGGCAAATTGTTGTTCTGCTCCCCCCACCCTGCCCCACACAAATAAAAAAGATTAAAATGAATACTGAGGGGAACTTAAAAGAAAAAAATCATCTCAAAAGGGCAGTTGATAGTTCTACCGTTTGCATTGCTAATGAGTCTTTGCCCCTCTCCCTTATTCCTTTCTTTCCCTTCTCCCTCTCTCCCTCTCTTCTCTTTCTTTTCTTTGTCTTGTTTAGTCATAGCAGGAAATATTCCACGCTATTTTCCCTTCTGGCTAACTCACTGACTCATTGCACATTCTCTTCATCATTAACCTGGTTCTCCCTAAGAAGTATGAGATCTTTTAATTCAAATATTGATTTGGTATTAGTAAATAAACATTTTCCAATGTCTCCATAAATTATCCTATGTAAATATCAGCTCAAAATTATACCACATATACTTATGTTGTGGTTTTATGCAGAGTAAGAAATATAGCTCTTACAGGAATTGAAAGAATAAAATTACAAACAACCAATAAACAAAATGTTTTTTCTTCATTAGTAATAAGAGAAATAAAAAATGGGGGGGGGAAAGGGATTGAGTAGGAGTCAAGTTAATACAAGGTTTGGAAGACTGGAACAGGAATTAGGTAAGGGAAAAATGAGAAAGAAATCAACTCTTAGATGAAGAAGCTTGATAACTCCTATTTTTTCTTCAAATTTTACTGTTACTTTATTGTTTTATGTGAAAGGAATTATTGCCTCTGTGTATAGTTTCATTGTTGGTGAAATTGTATTCAAATGCTCATTAATGAGAGTAATACATCTAAATACTGAGTCTATTTGTGCCTAAATACAAATACTCAATGAACTTAATATTAACTATGTTCTGATCTTTCTTTGTATATTTAGGGAGCTATTCTAAATTTCAGAAATTGTGCTGTAGAATTTTTTTTTTATTTCCAGAGTTCTGGTTTTACTTAATGTATGTAAGGTTTATATAAGGTTTTCTTATAGAGAGG
The DNA here is from genome assembly GCF_000696425.1 of Galeopterus variegatus. Lineage (NCBI taxonomy): Eukaryota > Metazoa > Chordata > Mammalia > Dermoptera > Cynocephalidae > Galeopterus > Galeopterus variegatus. The sequence continues at coordinate 89,264 of NW_007727203.1, read as the reverse complement.
GAAAAAATAATGTAATGTTTTTGAGGAGGGGCTTAGGATAGGTTCATTCTTTCAGTCAGCAAGCATTACTGTGTGTCTACTCTGTGCCTTGTAAATTCAGATAAAACGTGTTTTCTTTCTGCCTTCATGGAGCCTATAGTCTACTGATAAAGCTAAACAAGTAATAGAATGAGTATAACACTTCTATAAAATCAGTTAACAGGTTTTCATATCTTGCTGGGAGATGCCAGCTCCTCCACTTGTTCTCCTAATCCATAGTAAAACTATTTCTAGTTAGATTTGAAGAGCTGAGGTGAGCTTAGAGACATGGCTAAACCTAAGGATAAAACTGGGATATGCTGTCACAGGTTTGATCTGTTAAGCATAGAGGATAGAATAAGATTCTTATTAAAATTTTGGAGCCACCTAGTTTTTTATTGATACTGGTTTTAGACAAGCTGACTTTTTTTTTTCGGTGTTTATACCAAATATTCCTTTCTGTATTGCCTCGTTCTACTCCCTAGAATTGAAGAGAAAAAACGTGTGTGTTAGAATTAGAAGTAGCAGCATGTTGGCTATTAGTTTCAGCCTGATGTTTAATGCTTAACTAACTATTCGTGCAACAGGAGTTATGTTATGAAATATATTAGAAAACACTGATGAGGGTGAGTTGAAAGTTTGATTTCTTATGTCCTTTTTTGTTATTAGAAAATCAATGGCAGAAAATAACACTGTCTTCTATATTTATGTAGTTCCTATTACCTACATGTTCATTTTTATGTGCAACAGTGCTATTTAAGCATTAATAAATGTTTGAAATTATTCAAACAGATCATTATAAACCTGCAATTTCCCATCGAGATTTAAACAGCAGAAATGTCCTGGTGAAAAATGATGGAACCTGTGTTATCAGTGACTTTGGTTTGTCCATGAGGCTGACTGGAAATAGACTGGTGCGCCCAGGGGAAGAAGATAATGCAGCTATAAGTGAGGTGAGTGTATACAAAAGGTATCACGCTTACATACTTTAAAATTATAATGAATTGCATTAAAAAATCCACTGCTTAGTACAATTGTCTTTATATACTTTCAATTATAGAATATCAGGAATTACAAAATTAGGAAAACCAAAAGACAGTGCATAAAGTCCTTCGTAAAAGCTATCAGTTTATTTTGTAAATCACTGCCATTCCAATTCATTCTGACAAGCATTAGGAATAAGTTTGTAGGAACTGATTTTTGGGTTTGTTTTTTTTTTCCCCTATTTTTTTTTACTGAATCATAATTGATTATGCATACTTTTGGGATTCTATGTTGATCAAATCAATATTACTAGTAGGTATATTGTTACAAATCATACTTATTCTTTATGCCCCTTGTCCAATCTCTCCCTATCCCCCTGTCCCTCCCCACTCCCACCACTGATGACCCTAGATTTCTTCTCTCCCTCTGAAAGAGTAATGGTTACTCTGTTGATTTGTTGCCTAGATGATCTGTCCAATGGTGAAAGGTGTGTTTAGGTCCCCCAATATTATCACAGAGCAGATGCTGCTTCTGTCACTCTGGGATGGGCTTTGTGGAAAGAGAGACATCCTATTCTTTTCTTTAGTCTCCGCTGGTGACTGTCGTTGTGTCAATGCACTCCAGTGGCTGATAGAACATCTGCATGGTGGTTGTGACGTCTAGCCACTTTTGTGGCAGCCGTGGTTACTGTGGTGGCTGTGGTCGGCCTCCCACATGTAGGTGATGTTTTTGGCATGCTTTTTGGTGCTGGAGGTATACCTGGTTGGGGGAGGGGGGTCCGGCCCCAGGCAGGGCCCCAAGACACTGGCAGTATGCCTGGATGTGGGCAGGGGGGGGGTCTGGTCCCTGGCTCGATGCCCCAGGCCCCCGGGTGGGCCCCTGAGACACTGGCAGTGTGCCTGGATGTGGGAGTGGGGTCTGCTCCCCAGGTCCCCGGCTCCAAGCCCCGGGCCTCCAGGTGGGGCCCCAAGGCACTGGCAGTGTGCATGGTTGTGAGCGAGTATTCCAGTCCCTGGCTCCATACCTCAGGTCCCCTGGCAGGCCCCTAAGCACTGGTGGTATGCCTGGGCCAGAACTAATTTTTTGTCCTTTGCTTATTTCTAAAGTGGGAACTTCCTGTGGGAACCAGTACTTGAGCTGTGTGGTTGAGCTAGATTGCTGCTTTGCTGCTGTTTTCCTGGGGAAGGCTTTTTGTGCAGCTCAGGGCTTAATGGTTGACCTTATAGGTACTTCTGGCCCTCCAGGGACCAGGTGCACCTGGGTTGTGTAGAAACTCTGATCTGGGCCTGAATCTTTTCATCAAACTGCACCCCATGCAATTCTGCATTCCCAACCAATCTCCTCTGAGTGGTCCTGAGCTGACTCGGGGGCAGATTGGCTGTCCTTGCTGTGTCCCAGTGTTCTGCCAGTGGGCCTGTCTCCCCCACCACCCATGCTCCAAACACTTCCCAGGGGACAGGTCCTAGTATGGGCTCTGTGCCAGTCCCTTGCAATGACTCACCGGCCTCTGAACGACTCCCCTTTTTCATCTGTTTTGCTTCCTTTCTCCTGCGTGGGTCCACAGGAACCCTATTAGTGGTCTTGCTGTCCTGGGGGCCACCTTGGCCCTCTTCTCCCCTGCTGCCTCCAAGCAACTCCATCTGAAGGGCACAGGTGCGGCTTCTGCTGGCCCCTGCTCCATGCGCTCTGCAGTTCCAGCCTTAAAGTAGCTGTGGCCCGAAACTCTCTGAGCAGTTTTTTTCTGTCTCTCATCGTGGCTTCTCACCTTTCATGAACTCCGTAGGTCTCTCCTCCTCTTCCACTGAGTTCCAGTGGCCCCGGCTTGTCTGTTGTTACATTTTTATAGTTGTAAATTGGTTGATTTGGGGAGAGAGTGATTCTGGGGACCATCTATTCCACCATCTTGACCAGAACTCTAGGAACTGATTTTTGAAGCCAGAGTGAAATTACCAAGTTTGAAGTAGAACAGTTCACCTTCTGATAATCACTATTGCAATGTGGAACATATCCTTCCCAACCTTCTTCTCTGCATTCGCACTCACACGTCTATACCTATGTGTATGCATTTTTGTGAATTTTTTAAAATATTAAATGGTGGGCCGGCCCAGTGGCGCACTGGAGAGTGTGCCGCTTGGGAGCGTGGTGGCGCTCCCGCCGAGGGTTTGGATCCCATGTGGAGACCGGTTCCTGCTCACTGGCTGAGCATGGTGCGGGCGCAACACCGAGGGTTGCGATCCCGTTGCCAGTCGCCGGTACGGGCACGACACTGAGGGTTGCGATCCCATTACCGGTCAGTAAAAAAGACAAAAAAAAAAAAAAAATTAAATGGTACGCATATTGTTTTGCAATTTTTTCACTTACTGTGTCTTACAGATTTTTTGTGTTGATATACAAAGAAGTTCTAGCTCATTCTCTATGAGCGATGAATAGTACTCATTAATATAGATTTACCACAGTTTAATATTCAGGAAGGGCATTTTATAAATTAAAAAATAAGGTGTAGAAATGTTCAGTGACATGTTTAGGGTCAAATATTATTGACATGACCTAAATTTACATCTAACTTCTGTGTAATGTATGCCCTTCAGAATATGCTACATTCTGTTTCTGAAAAATATCACTCTGATTTATCAGGTTGGCACAATCAGATATATGGCACCAGAAGTGCTAGAAGGAGCTGTGAACCTGAGGGACTGTGAATCAGCTTTGAAACAAGTAGACATGTATGCACTTGGACTAATCTATTGGGAGATATTTATGAGATGTACAGACCTCTTCCCAGGTAAGTACTGCTGTCAAAAGTTGATATATGTTTTGAAGTGAAGCAGTTATATCTTCTTTCTTTACTTATATGAAATAAATCAACTTTTATGTAAGAATCTTTTTACTTTCCTTTAAACCTTTGCTTCATCGCCATCTAGTGTTCGGAAATATTATTAGCAGAAGGGTTTTTGCTAATAATCAGGTATCATTTTTGCTTAAAAAAATCAGGAAATTTTTTTAAGAAAGGACTCCCAGTTTTCATATGAGTGCCATTTAATTAATTACCAGTAATAGCTTATCTAACTGTATTTAGTTTGGTCTCTGATTGCTTTAGTAGGCATCATTTTCTTTAAGTACCCTCTGAGCATTTGAGATGGCTACACTTAATGATGTTTCCTGAGTTGACCCTATAAGGAATTAGAAGCAATGAATTATTTGTGTACTTTTCTCTTTTCTTTCATTCTCCTTTTTAAAAAATTTATTGAAACATAATTGATTGTACATATCTGTGGGGTACAGCATTGAATATCAATACCCATGTGCAATATGTGATGCTCAAATCAGCATAATTAGTATATTCAGCATCACACAACGTAATGATTTTTTGTGGCCCTTCATCAATTTCTTGCTACCCTACCTTCATTCTCCCTTTCTTTCTCTTTATTCTTTCTTCTTTTCTCTCCTTCCCTCTCTTCTTCCTCCCCTTCCTCTTCCTTCCCTCCTTTCCTCTCCTTCATTCATTTAAATGAAAGAATATTCATTTAATGTGAATGCTTGTTTGAGGCTTACTTAAAATAGTCAAATGAGGGCCGGCCCGGTGGCGCACTGGATAGTGCACCGCTTGGGAAGCGCGGCAGCGCTCCCGTCCGAGGGTTCGGATCCCACGTACAGACCGGCTCCCGCTCACTGGCTGAGCGAGGTGCGGGAGCAACGCCGAGGCTTGCGATCCCGTTGCCGGTCCCCGGTCCGGTACGGGGGCAACACTGAGGGTTGCGATCCGTTGCCGGACACGGAAAAAAGACAAAAGACAAAAAAAAAAAAAAAAAATAGTCAAATGAATTTGTAGTTTTTCTCCCCTTGTTGAGGTTACATCACTGTTATTACTGTATCATATAAAAACTTTAACTACTAATCTATATATTGCATTCTTCTAGATACTGTACAAAATGATTTGATATATATGGTCTCTGTCTTATAGAAATAACACCATTAAACACAGAAAAGGGAACCAGCACTGGACAAATTTATGAAATGTAACTATTTAATGAAAGCAGAGATTAACAGTAGAGTTGAATTGTTTTAGTTTAAAGACATTAAGCATTAAACATTAGTTTATAATTCTAAAATATAGTGAAATAATTTAATAGTTATTTAGATTAACTACAGGTCAATCAGTTACTAGTTAGAAGTATATTTTCCAATTAGAAGTACAGAGACTGAACTGAGGCATTTTTCTGAAAATAGCAGTAATTGCAGTAGTATCACAAATATTCTATTATTACTACTTTGGCTGCAGGTGAGTGTTTTTAAATATTCTAATCCAGGATTTTCATTTTAGAAGCATGTCTACTAAAATGATTCTTTCATCAGCATTAGTACACTGCCACCACTATTTTTTGAAAAGCTACTGCATTCAAAGAATGGCTATTGCTTTTGATATGATAAATAATAAAAAGTGATATCAGATGTTTGAATAGGGTAAGACAATTAAATTTTGTTTGCAGATTATTTTAGCAGATATGTAGGATGAATTAAAATAGAAATAGAAAGAACTAGAAGGGAGTTATTAAAAGGAAAAAGAAATGGGGAGTTTTTGTTTAATGGGTACAGCGTTTCATCTTGGGAAGATGGAACAAGTTCTAGAGATGAGATGGATGGTAGTGATGGTTGCATAACAGTGTAAATGTGCTGCAAGTACACTTAAAAATGTTAAAATAGAAATTTTTTGTTATGTATATTCTACCACAATAAAAAATAAAAATAAAGGAATAAGAAGAGAGTTGCATTAAGATACCCTATAATCTTGGATGTGGAAATGGGGAAGAAGAGGCACATCTGAGATAAAACACAGAGAAGGAGTCTGTGGTTCTTTCTGGTTACCTATTAGAAGAATGGGAGTTGAAGGAATTGAGAAATATCCAGAAATTCAAGAAATAAGGTGGTAGCCAAGAACTGAGAAAGAAATATCGGTTTATATTGGAAAGATGAGTTAATTATAGAGACTTTTGGATAAGGTATTGATAGACAACTGATAAAAAAATTTTTTAGAGAATTTAAAAGAACAAAAAAGATACTAAGAAAATTAAGACTAAAATGGTTACTTGGGAGTTGTCTACATAGAGATGGTAGTTGAGAACTTACAAATGGATGCACTCCCCTAACATAACAGATGGAGAGGAAAAATTGGTTATAAAGACTGAATATTGGGGCACTCCTCCCACTAAGTAGGTTAATTAAGAAGACAAATGATCAGAGGAATAGTGAGAAAATTGAAAATCATAGTGTCTTGGAAGTCAGTGTTAGAAAGCATTAAGAACCAAGATTGATGGCAATAGATGTAATTGAAAGGCCAAGAGGAATAGAACTGAGGAATGATCTTTTTATTTGAACAGGAGGAGGGCATTGGTATTCTTAGAGAAATTTTTGTGGAATAGAGAAGACAAATAGGAGGAAAGAGTATTAAGAAAGCATGGGCAGGAAATACAGGGCACTCTTGAAATTTTTAACAATGATATGGGGTAGAAGTTGAAAAGAAAAAAAGGATTACATAAACATATTAATAAGCCTAAAGAATAGCATATAATAATTATAAAATTTTTGGAAAACATTTGAAAAATGTTTATGTCACACCTCAAAATGAAGTATACGCTTTATTATTAAATAGAAGCACTATGTAACGAAGGCTGCCTCTCCAGAAAATATTAGTAAAATAAATGTTATGTATCTATATTACAAAGGATATTGAAATGCTATGAAGTTTGAGTAAAAGAGGGGAAAGGAAGGAAGAAAGAAAAAAAGAAGGCAAGAGAAAGAAAAAGTGTAATTTGAAAAAAGAGAACTAAAAATATTCTTAACTGGTTGAGACATAATTAACAAGTGGCAAATGGGGAGGCAAGCAGGGGATGCAATCTGATAGTGTAAGATATTTGACCTATTTTAGGCAGTTTGAAAGAAAATGAGAATATAAAACTTCCCTTGAACAATCCAGTGATTGTAAAGTTTTAAAAAAATCCAGTGAGGCTAATATCTTTCATGATGATATTTGTGTCCCCAGTGCCTAACACTAAGTTAGCGCTAAACAAGTATCTATTGAAGATGATTTAGTGAAAATTTATGTGATAATGTCATTGCATTCACAGAAGATTGTGTATCGATTTCATTTAGCAAGTTTTTTAGTTATAGTTTATACCTAATTAAAACAAATAAGTAAAATTTTGAATTTTTAATTATTCTACTAAACTAGCACTTGAAAAAAAATCTAATAAATAACACCTGTGAGGTAGGTATTGTATGTGTGTTGTGTGTGTGTCTCAGAAAGACAGATCAGCTCTGCCTGGAAGCAGGCAAGAGAGTATGCCAGGGGTCCTAGGCAATGAGCCAAGGACTGCAGCCCCTTCCACCTGGAAGCAGGCAAGGGAACATGTCCAGGGTCCTAGGCAAGGAGCCAAGGGCTGCCGCCCTCTCCACATGAAAGCAAGCAAGGGAGCACACCCGGGGTCCTAGGCAAGGAACCAAGGGCTGCAGCCCTCTCTGCCCGGAAGCAGGCAAGAGAGCACACTGAATGCACCGCTTCCACGTGGGTGGCCTACCATCATCACTGCCACAGCCACAGCTGCTGAATAAGCGGCCTGATGCCACAGCAGCAGCCACAGCCACCATGCAGGTCGCCCACCAGACCCTCTACTGCATTGATGCAAGGAGAGTCATCAGTGGAGACCGGAAAAAGAAGAGGACACCTCTCTCCTCAAAGCCCACTCCAGAATAATAGAAGAAGCAACTGCTCTACCAGATGACCAGACATCAACACAGAAATTCTAGAAATACAAAAATTCAAGAAAATATGACATCACCAAAAGGATACATAATTCTCAAATACCAGACTCTATAGAGCAGTTGAAACCCTTGAAATGACTGAAAAAGAATCTGAGCAACAATCTTAAGAAAACTCACTGAGATACAAGAAGACTCAGTTAGACAACATAATGAAACAAACAAAAAAAATCCAGGATATGAAGGAGGAAATGTACAAAGAGATTAATACCTTTAGAAAGAATGTAGCAGAACTCATGGAACTGAAAAGATTCACTCAACAAAATTAAAAACACAACTGATAGCTTAAGCAGCAGGCTAGAACAAGCAGATGAAAGAATTTCTGATCTTGAAGATAACCTTTTCAAAATAACCCAGGCAGACAAAAAAAGGGGGGGAGGGGAGGAAAAGGCATGAGAAACCAATTCAATGAAATAATAACAGAAAACTTCCCAAGTATAGGGGGAGGCATAGACCTTCAGATCCAGGAGGCTCAAAGATCCCCAAACAGATTCAACCCCAGAAATCCTCTCCTAGACACATTATAGTCAAACTGTAAATGCTCAAAGACAAACAGAAAATCTTAAAGGAAACAAGAGAAAAGCATTAAATCACCTATAAAGGCACTCCTATCAGATTAATAGCAGACTTCTGAACAAAAGCACTACAGGACAGAAGAAAATGGGATGATATATTCAAAATATTAAAAGAAAAAAACCCTGCCTTCCAAGAATACTATACCCAGCAAGGCTGTCCTTCAGAAATGAGGGAGAAATAGAGTATTTTCCAGACAAACAAAAGCTGTGGAGTTCACCACCACACAACCAGCCCTACAAGAAGCCCTCAAGGAAATCCTGCATCTGGAATCCACTAAACGATAATCACTACAAAAAATACACAAGAAAGAACAAAACCCACTGGTAGAACAAAAATGCAAATGAGAAAGAGAAAGAAACTAAATCTTACCACCACAAAAAGCCAATGACAATGTAATAATACACCTACTTTATTTCTGATTTTAGCAATTTTGGTCTTCTGTCTTTTTTCTTGGTCAGTCTAGATAAAGGTTTTCATATTTTGTTGATCTTTTTAAAGAATCAACTTTTAGTTTTGTTGACTTTATTGTTTTTTAATTCTCTGTTTCATATATTTCTGTTGTAATCTTTATTTCCTATTTATATTTGCTTTTGGTTTCGTTTGCTCTACTTTTTCTATTTTTTTAAGGTGGAAGTTTACATTACTAATTTGAGATTTTTCTTATTTTTAATATAGATGTTTACAAATATAAATTTTCCTCTAAGCAGTGCATGAGCCCTCCATCCTATACATTTTGATATGTTGCGCTTTGATCTTTATCTCAAAATACTCTAATTTCTCTGTAATTTTTCTTTTTTACCCATTGTTTATTTAGGAGAGTGTTGTATAATTTCCACACATTTGTGAGTTTTATAAATTTCCTTCTGTTTTTGTGGTTAGAGAACATATTTTCTATGATCTTAGACTTTTTTAAAAAAGAAAAAGAAAAGGAAAAAATTTAAACAAACAAAAAAGTTCATTGAAAGATTTCCATTATCTTTCAATTCTATTTTTCTACAAACTTTCTGAAGTGCTCTTGTGTTTATATTCTGTTTTATTGATTTTTTAATGCAATTTATGTTGCTAATGTTAGTATTGAATTTCTGTTCTTGATTTCTTTTTATTAAATGTACTTGTTGATTTGCCTAGGAATTAATTTGCCTTTGAAAAGTTTATTCATCTTCCTCTGTTGAAATTAATTTGATACTTGCATGCTTTTGGAAGACTTTAGAGAGCTATTTCAAATAATTGTAGAGATTACAAAATGAAATATGTAAATTTTAATGAGTTTTACATCTTCCATGTTTGTTTTGTGAAAATTTGAAGCCCTACTTTCTACAGAGTATTTTGTTATTCATCTGTTTTCCAGTTTATGTATTTGTTATTTGGACAAATAAATGTGCATATCCCTGTTTTAAAAAATAAGTAAAATAAAATAAGTTGATAGGTAAAAAAAATTATTTTGTATATATTGGATTAAATAAAATTTACTATTAAAATTTTTAAAAAGGACAGATCAGACATGCTAGTAAATATTTTACAGATTGCAGATGGTTTGGGTTGAGGTTTTGCCATATGGGATTTCAAGGAAGAAAGTGATATACTCACTGGCATGATTAAATCCTTCAGTTTTGTCTCTCAGGTTCAGTGTTGATGGTTATTGGTCAAAACTAAGTATCCGCTTAGGTTTTTACAGTATGAAAATACCAATTGTATTTATAGATAATGCAGTATTCCAATAAACTTGGGCTATGCTGCATGAATTACAGAATTAATATTTGTAATCTTTTAATATTGTGGAAGGGCAAGTATTTGTGGATTGTTTTGAAAATTCAAACAGAAACATAAAACTTAAGTGGCATGTTTTATAATGTAGTATTTTCTATCTGGGTCATTGTAACTTTGTATTATCTCCAGTCAAGGGTTCAGATCCCTGTTACTGGCCAGCTGTCCCCTCCCCACCAAAAAAAAAAAAAAAAAAAAAAAAAAAAAAAAAAAAAAAAAAAAAAAAAAAACCTTTGTATTATCTCCATGTGAGTGATATAAGGAAGCAGACATTTCCATTTTGCTGACAGGAAAACTGAAACACAGAATAATTAAGTGACTTTTCCGAGGTGGAGATGAAGCCAAGATTAGAACCTAGGTACCTTATCTTCCATCCTGGTATTCTTCCTTCAAATTTATTGTGTCATTTTAAGGGGGAGGTGGTGGGGTAAGGAGACAGGAAGAGTCTCTAGTTTTCTTGTGTTTTTGCCAAGATTTCCACTAGATCATTGGTTTTCTAAGTGTTGGGACCAGGGGTCTTCTGTGTGGCTTAATATGTTTGTTAATAAATTTAATTTTATCACATTTTGTAAAAATCAGAAGCCTATCATCACTAGTAGCTGATTATGTTTATTGGCAATGAAGAAGGTTGTTAAATAGTGGTAGAATAGTTAGTGATATTTAAAAATCCTTGATCTAAATACTCCTTATTAGTTAAGAGGAATTTTTTTAAAAATCAGTATACTGATTTTTTGGTCAAATGGCCATTATTATGAACATTTTTGTAATACAAAATATCACAAAAATATTTTGTGATGAAATCTGGTTGAAATATAATAGAGCCAATGATGAAATGAGACGTGGGACTATTCAACCCACCCAGTAGGTTCTACAGACATGTTTTGTTGTACTAGATTGTGGACTTTCTTCTTATCTTCACCACCTTTCATGCCTGTATGGGATCAGAGTTTAAGCATATTTTCATGTATTCAGTATACCTTATAAACATAATAATCTTCTCCCTCTAAATTTAGTAAAAACATTTAAAAGTTCCTATCCATCATTGAAACTACTATATGATTTATCAACAAATATTTGAGACTATTCTAAGTAAAGCATTTATTAATAATGCATTAAACCTACAACAGGGTCTTTTTAAGATTTCCAAATTTGTCTGAAGGGTTTTTTTAAAAAGAATGTGACACAATTTCTTTGCCTACTAGTATCAGAAATACCCGTTATTAATCATTTATGATAACTGGAAATTTTATTATAGTGTTCTTTCTACAAATACACAGGTGAATCTGTACCAGAATACCAGATGGCTTTTCAGACAGAAGTTGGAAACCATCCCACTTTTGAGGATATGCAGGTTCTTGTGTCTAGGGAAAAACAGAGACCCAAGTTCCCAGAAGCCTGGAAAGAAAATAGCCTGGTAAGAAGAAACCAAATTATTAAAAAGAGGACTTAAAAACTGAATATGTTTTAATGTTATTTGAAGCAAAAATAGATTGTTAATAATGTTAATAGTTTTTAGAGTTGCCAGAAATCCAACTTACTTGATTTTTATGATGTTATACCTTTTCAAATTTTTCAATATAAAAAAGTCCCTTTTTTGTTTCAGTTTTTTCCTAGTAAAACTATTTAGAGAGACTTAACAGATGTGTCTGAAGTTCACCAGATTGAGTAAAAGCTGAATTAACATGTTAATATTTTAAATATTATTGAATTCCATCTATTCTCCTGAGAATAATACTAAAAATGTTAATTAGTGCAGATGTATATTCAACGGCTGATAAAAATTTAGGCTAGACTTAAACCAAGGTACAGCCTGTGAATCTTGCTTGTTAAAAATGTAGTTCACAGCAATGACATATCTTCAGAGGCTCCTATAGATATATCTCATTTTCTTCATTTGGTCAGTATTCTATTGTATGATATATCGTAATTATTGTACCCTTTTTATTGATGAGAGTACCTTGTATTTCCTTTTTTTTTTCTGAACAGTTTTTTAAAAGAATTAAAGTTATGCCTAAACATGGTAAACAACGTCAAATTAAGTAGAAGGTCATAAAACAGGAAATGGAAAAGGAAAAAAATGTCTACTATTACTATCACTCTCCAAAAGTAACTCCCTTTAGCAATATTCTGGATTTTTTTCCCCTCTTTTGAAGGCTACCATTATAACTTCAAATACTATACCTATTCTTCTTATTTATCTCTCATTTACTCTCTCCCAGTTTGGTAGTATTCTATTATTAAATGATTTATGTTTTGTCTACTGGTTGATCTAAAGCCCATGTCACTTTGGGAAGAATGTTTCAAAGTTCTCTTTGATTTCTTGTCATCTTTATCTTTCTTTCTTCTTTCTAGGTTCTACTCAGAAGAACATTTTTTAAAATCTTGTTATTCTCTTTCTTGGAAATCATTTTTTCTTCGATGAAGTTCCCCCTTAACTAATGTGTGTTAGTATGTATGTGGATGGTGAACATTATGAATCCTTGTGGATGCAAAAATATTTCAGTCTTGCCCTCACTCTTGAGTAATAATTTGGCTGGGCGATGGTTTCAAGATCAAAATTGTTTTACTCATACTTTGAAACCACTGCTTTTGTCCTCTAGCCGCCAGTCTTGCTGATGAGAATTAAGATGCCTGCACTCTCATTCCATTGCTTTTTGTCTTGTTAAGTTTTTGTTTTATTCTCTTGTTTTCTTTTCTCTGTAAGATTTTAAGACTTGTTCTTTGTGACTGGAATTGTGAAATTTCACCTGGATGTGTGTAGGCATGGATCTTTTCACGCATTTTGCTTTGCACTAGATAGGTTTTCAGTTTTAAAATGCAAAACTTGCTTTAATTGAGAGAAATTTTCTTATATTATTTAAAAAATGATTTCTCCCCTTCCATTTCTACCTTCTAGAATTCCCATTAGGAAAATATTGGACCACCTGACATTCAAGGTCTCAATTTTTTTTCTTCTGTTTTACATCTGTTTTTTAATTCTATGTTGTTTGAGAATGAGGTACACAGCTTTACCTTTCAAATCATCCTTTTTTTTCCACTGTTACCATTGTATCAGTTATCTGTTCATTAAAATTTTGATTTCCACAGTTATATTTATATTTCTAGAAATTCTTATTGTTTGCTTTTTTACACAGCAATATGTTCTCACAGGAATATAATAAGAATTTGATTACCTCTGAAGGTGTAAATTCGATTTATTTATACTTTATACAGAAAATTTTCTTGGTTATAATTAAAAAACAAAAATGTGAAAAAATTAATTAAGAAATTTAAATTATTTTACTATATATTTTCATATTTCAATTTTAGATCATCTTGGTAGGATTACAAAATTTTCCTTCTGGATCCTGACTTAAGTAAGGTGGTGTCATATCAGAGAAAGGCTAGAGAGATGTTTTATGTTTCCATACAGACTTAGATTGAACATTATCTTCATTGGTCATCTTTGTCAGTAAATTCCCTTCAAGGTTGGTTTCTGTTTCAAATGAAATTGAAATTTTCTTCAAGTATGTGGCGATTGAAGAGCCTATTGCCAAATACATATCCCTAAAATTGCCTCCAAACTGTAGTCCCTGCTAGGTAAACTGGGACAGATTTTTAAGAGGTTGCTGACAGCAGGTGAGAGGCTGAATACTTTACCAGGATTCATCAGAGGTGATAGCCTCACAGTAGAGTATCCCTAAAAGAAAAATCTCTTTGTGAAATTTTATCCTAGTAAAATGCAACTTCATCTTCCTTAAATTGTTTTATTTCACATAGCATATAGGATCTGTATTTCTTGACAATTCTACCATAATGCATATTTACCTGGAAACTTTTTACTTCCAATTTAGATTAGGTTACTAAGTAGGGGATTCACAATATTTGGTACATTTCCAACAAATCCTTTTAAATTTGATGTGTTACAGTCAATATACTGCTTCTTTGCAGTAACAATTCAGTACTAGAGTTGGTTAACAAGTGCATAGTTTATAAAAAGAAAGAAATGCAAGTCTGTCTAAAAGAAGGCATTTTTGCTTTCATAGTTGTATTACAATTAAAAAACACTTTTTAGTAACAAAACTCAAAACCTTCCAAATATTAATGAACAAAACACTAGTTTTAATTTTAAAAACTGCCAGGGGCCCAAACGTAGATCAGTTGATAAAGGGGGGGACAAATAGTTCCTGATACAAATGAAAATATAGAAAATAGTCTAGGGCCGGCCCGGTGGCGCACTGGATAGTGCGCCGCTTGGGAAGCACGGCGGCGCTCCCGCCCAAGGGTTCGGATCCCACATACAGACCGGTTCCCGCTCACTGGCTGAGCGAGGCGCGGGAGCGACACCGGGGGTTGTGATCCCATTGCTGGTCCCGGTCCCGTACGGGGGCGACACTGAGGGTTGCGATCCGTTGCCGGACACGGAAAAAGACAAAAAAAAAAAGAAAATAGTCTAAATGAAATACATGAAAACGTTAATCATAGTTACTTCTGAATATTGAGTTTGTGAATGATTTTTTTCCCCTATACTTTTAAGAATTTACAGTAAAAATATACCACTTTAACAATCACACATACAGAGTTTAAGGCTGTTGTTTTGTGTTAAAATGTTTTAAATTGGTAAAACAATAATAGGACAAGTTTATTTTTAAAATACCTTTTTTTCTCATATGTAAAATTTTCAGGTATAATTTGTTCAGTTATACCACCATCCTTCATGTTTTTCATTCTTTTCCAAATTTTTATCCTCCAGTTTTTAATTTCTCTTGAATTCTGGCTTGTTCTCTTACCCCTGTTAAAATCACTTGTCTGGTTTGTCTTTATTTTTTTGTCTTATTTCTGCATAACCTCTTTTACTCAATGGTATTATCTTAATGTATTTTCACATAAGAGTTTGGAACTTTTCCTCAGTTCATTTTTTCCCTCTAGTCTTTTCTTTCTCTACCCATTTAATCCAGTCTTCTGAAATGTACTATATGTTACAGAAACTACCAGTTTTTCTTTTTTTTTAATCTTTTTTTGGTGGCTGGCTGATATGGGGATCCAAACCCTTGACCTTGGTGTTATAACACCACACTCTAGCCAACTGAACTAACCAGCCAGCCCTCTTTTCATATATTTTTAGTTTTTCCATTTTCTCTTCTTGACAAAATCTGTAGACTTTTGCTATGATCTAGCGTTCAGCATTTTCCAGACTCTTTTTTTTCTCACAAACCTACATTAAGAAATACAAGTTTATATCATGACACAGTATCATAAGATAATACTTAACCTTTCTACATACTCTACATCCTGGTAATCTCTATTCTAGTCCAGAATATTTCAGTTTTGGGAGACTGGTAGAGATTTTTATTTTAAATGCTGGTCCCAACTGTCTAAGCTGATTTCATGACCCTCCCATGAGCCCCAACTTGTATTTTTCTCCCTTTGTGTAGGAAAGATTTTTAAGGTTCCTTGTCTTTCTTTCCTATCATTTTTTTCCTATTTGTCTTTCCTCATCAGTGATAATAATGATACCCCCTTTAACTCATTTACTTAAATAATATATTTATTTCTAGAGTTAGAGTCTCCTATCAAAGGACCCATCTGATTTTGCTTGAATATTTTTATTTTTCTCCATTCTTATTTCCTCTCCTCAAAATGTTTTAACATTTAAAGCACTATAATTGGTAAACTGCGTACCTGTACAATTTGATAAGTTTTGACATATGTATACACCCCTAAAACCATCACCACAGTCATGATTGTGAACACGTCAATTACTGCCAAAAGTTTTCTTGTACCCCTTTATAATTGCTCTCTCCCACCTTTCTCCATTCCCCATGAAATCCCCATGCAACCACTAATCAGCTTTTTGCACACTGTCTAGAATTTTATATAAATAGAATCATGTAGATGTACTGTTTTTGTCTGGCTCCTTTCAGCATAATTATTTTGAGATTCATCTGTGTTGTTATGTATATCAGTAGTATATTCCTTTTTATTACTGAGTTGTATTTCATTGTATGGATATGTACAGTTTGTTTATCCATTCACCTGGTGATTGATATTTGGGTTGTTTTCAGTTTGGGGCTATTATAAATAAAGTTGCTATAAATATTCATGTATAAGTCTTAGTATGCTTTCATTCTCTTGGGTAAATACCTAAGAGAAGAATGGCTGAATTGTGTGTTAGGTGTATGTTTAACTTTTTGAGAAACTTCCAAACAGTTTTCAAATGTGGTTGTACCATTTTACATTCCACCAGCAGTACATGAGAGGTCCAGTTCCTTCACATCTTTGCCAACAGTTGGTATGTGCAGTATTTTTAATTTTAGACATTCTAATAGGTATGTAGTAGTATCTCATTTTCATTTTAATTTATATTTCCCTAATGACTAATAATATTAAGCCTCTTTCCGCGTGCTTATTTGTCATCCTTGTCCTTTCTTTGGTGATATGTCTATTCAAGCCTTTTGCCTACTTTTAAATTAAATTGATTGTTTTCTTGAGATTTGAAGTTCTCTATGTATTCTGGATACTAGTTCTTTATCAAATATATAATTTGCAAATGTTTCTTACCAGGCTGTGGCTTGTCTTGTCATTCTCTCAACAGTGTCTTTGTAAGGGCAGAGGATTTTAATTTTGCTGAAATCCAGTTTATCAAATTTTCTTCTTTTCTGGATTATGTTTTTAGTGTCAGATTGAAGAAATCTGCCTACCTCAAGGTCACAAAGGTTTTTCTCCCATGTTTTCTTCTAAAAAATATATAGATCTATGATCCATTTTGGTTTTTTTTATATGTGTGAAGTATGGATCAATATTTATTCTTTTGCATATGGATATCCAGTTGTTCCAGCATCTTTTACTGATGATCCCCAACTTACAATGGTTTGATTAAAGATTTTTCAACTTCAGTATGGTGCAAAAGTGAAACACATTCAGTAGAAACCATACTTTGAGTCCTAATAAACTATTCTGTTTTTCACTTTTAGTATGCTATTCAATAAATTATATCAGATATTTGACACTTTGTTATAAAATAGGCTTTGTGTTAGATTATTTTGCCCAACCGTAGGCTAATGTAAGTGTTCTGAGCACACTTAAGTTAGGCTAGGCTAAGCTATGATGTTCAGTAGGTTAGGTGTATTAAATGCATTTTTAACTTACTATATATTCAACTTAGCATGAATTTATCAGGATGTAACCCCATCATGACTTGAGGAGTATCTGTATTTTGAAGACTATCTTTTCTCCACTGAATTGCCTTTGCACCTTTGTCAAAAATTGGTTGTCCATATGTATGTGATGTGTTAGTACATTTTCTGTGACTTATACCTGAAACTGGGTAATTTATAAAGAAAATTTATTTCTTACAGTTTTGGAGACTGGCAAGTCCGAGATCCAGGGGGCACATCTGGTAGGAACCTTCTTCTTAGTGGGGATTCTCTGAAGAGTCCCAAAGTGGCACAGGGTATCATGTGGCAAGAGGATTGAGCAAGAGCATGTTCACATACTCACTTGCTCTCCTTAAAAAACCACCAGAGCTGCCCCCATGATGACCCACTCATCTGTTAACCCATTAATTCATGAATAGACAAATTCATTCATGAGGTCATAGCCCTCACTGTCTGGTCACCTCCTGATGGAGTTTGGATGTTTTGTCCCCTCCAAAACTCATGTAGAAATTTGATCCCCCGGTGTGGCAGTGTTGGAAACTGATTGAGTCATGGGGGCAAATCCCTCGTGAATGGATTAATGCTCTCCCTGGGGGATGGGGGTTAATGAGTGAGTTCTCGCTCTATTAGTTCCTGCGAGAGCTGGTTGTTTAATAGACCCTGGCACCTCCCCCCCCTCTCTCTCTTGCTTTCTCTTGCCATGTGATCGGCTTGTTCCCGCCAGCTGCCTGCTACTTTCTGCCATGAGTAGAAGCAGCCTGAGGCCTGGGCCAGATGCAGCTGTCCCAGAATCCTAAGCTAAATAAACCTCTGTTCTTTACAAATTACTCAGTCTCAGGTAATTCTATTATAGCAACACAAAATGGACTAATACACCACCCAGATCCCCTACCTTTCAGCACTGCCACATTCGGGATCAAACTTCCATGTGAGTTTTAGAGGGCACAAACGTTCAGACCATAGTATATGGGTTTATTTCTGGACTATATATTCTGTTCCATTGATTTATATGTCTGTTTTGTTGCCAGTACAACAGTCTTAATTACTTTAACATTATACTATGTCTTGAATTCAGGTAGTGTTAGTATTCTACCTTTGTTCTTTTCACACGTTTGGCTATTCCAGGTTCTTTGCATTTCCGTATGAATTTTAAAATCAGTTTAGCAATTTCTACAGAAAAGCCTGCTGGAATTTTTAGTGAAATTGTATTAAATCTATAAGTCAATTTTAAAAGATTAAAATCTTAATAATATTCAGTCATTAATATAATTAATATAGATTTATTAATAATAATTATTATTTTATGAACACATCTCTTAAATCATATAAGAAAAAAAGAGTTACAAACCAAAAATACAATAACACTAGCTTTTATAGCTACCTATGTAGTTACTTTTGATTTATAGTTATTGTCAATATCCTTTCACTTCAGCTAGAAGGACTCCTTTTACAGCAATGAATCCTGTCAGCTTTTGTTTACGAGGCTACTTCAAGAAGTTCACGAAAAAATGGAATTAAAAGATAAAACAGATCTTTCCATGAACTTTTTGAAGACCGCTTGTATCTGGTAATAGCTTAATTTCTCCTTCATTATTGAAGGATAATTTTGCTTGATATAGGAATTTTGGTTAACAGGTGTTTTCTTTCAGCACTTTAAATATGTTATATCACTGCCTTCTAGCTTACATGGTTTTGATGAGAAGTTGGCTATTAATCTTATTGAGGACCCTTTGTATGTTTCAAGTTTCTTCTCTCTTGCTATCAAGATTTTCTTTTCATCTTTGGCTTTTGGCAGTTTGATTATAATGTGTCTCAGTATGGAACTCTTTGAGTTTATCCTACTTGTAGTTCATTGAGTTTCTTGGATGTGTTGATTCATTTTTTTAAATTAAATTTGTGAAGTTTTGAACCATGATGCTTTTAAGTATTCTTTATGCTCCTTTCTTCTCCCCTTCTGGGACTCCCATTATTTGTATGTTTCATTGTTTTTCCATTCTTTTAGTTTCTGCTCTTCAGAATGAATATTTTTATTTTCCCTATTTTCAAGATCACTGATTCTTCTCTGTGCTCATGTTTGCTGTTGAATCACTCTAGTGAATATTTTAATTTTTGTACTTTTCAATGCCAAAGTTTCTTTTTGTTTCTTTTTTGATAATTTCTGTCTCTTTATTGCTCTTCTCCAGTTATTGAGACATTCTTTTCCTTGTGTTTTTCAGTTCTTTGTCCAGGGTTTCTTTAGTTCCTTGAGCATATTTAAGATAGTTACTTTAAAATTTTTGTCCGGCAACTCAATGTCTGTACTTCATCAGAGATAGTTTTTGGTAAATTTTTTTTCCTGTCAATTGGCATTACTTTGTTGTTTCTTTGCATATTTTGTAATATTTTGTTTAAAACTGGACATTTTGAGTATCATCATGGCCAATAAAAAGAAAAAGAAAAGAAAGTACTTATGACCCTTCTTTAAACAATTATCCAGGCCTTTCTCAAGTCTGCCTTAGGGGGCTGGCCCATGGCTCACTCAGGAGAGTGTGATGCTGATAACTCCAAGGCCATGGGTTCGGATCCCATATAGGGATGGCTGATTAGCTCAATGGGTGAGCGTGGTGCTGACAACACCAAGTCAAGGGTTAAGATCTCCTTACTGGTCATCTTTAAAAAAAAAAAATCAAGTCTGCCTTAGCTTCAGTTCCTGCTAGCTCTGAGTTTAAAGACTACCCAGTTATGAAAACTTATGGTCTTTCCAGGTCTTTTTTGAGCATGCATACTGCCTGGGATGTGTGCATGGCTTTCTAGTTCCCCAGTATATGCAGAGCTTTTCAAAATGCTTATTCTTCAAAGTGGACCGTGGTATAGATATGCAGTGAGCACATGCCCAGAAAGAACATTATTAAATTTCCTGCAGTTTCAAAGTTCAGATTTGTTTGTTGCAGGACATAAATTATAAGGAAACATTAAGTATGTCACCAAGATTGCTAACAAGGATTTTAGCCTAAAATATGCTTCTCAGATAAAATATCCAGATTAAGTATTGCATGGATAATGTATACTAAAAAATTATTTGTTGTTTATCTGAAATTCAAGTTTAAGTGGGTATCCCATATTTTTAATTTAGGCAACCTTAGCCTAAAACCATCTCCCAAAAGTAAGCATTTTAAAGGTACAAGAAGTTTAAATATGAGAGCAAGTGAAAAGCTTGAAACTTAATAAAAACAAATTCAAAAACAAATCTGTGGGCTGGCCAGTTACACACCAAGGTCAAGGGTTCAGATCCCCATACCAGCCAGCCATCAAAAAAAAAAACAAGTCTAAAGGAATTCTGGATGACAGTTGACCAGAGTATCCAAAGTTTGGTTTTTAAAAAGAGAATTAAAACTAACTGTCCCCAAAAGGGATATATTTTTCATTGCTGATTTATAGGAATACTACAGAATAGGACTATTTTTTGATACTAATATTGCACCTAGTTTAAAGAAGTGATGTTTTTAAGTTTTAAGGTTGGAATGAGGCACTCTTGACTAGGAGTAAAGGAGAAAAAACTTCACCTGGAGATATAAAATAGCCAAATGCCAAAATTCCATCAAACTCAAAACTCTTTTTGAAGTGGAATTAGTGGCTTTTGATTGAAATAACAGGGTCATGAATCAACAATGACATAAACCTGTGATCTTGAAGAAACATTTGCAACTTGTTACACCTGCTTACTCTTGTGGATAGTTCTTCAAACAGTTCAGTTAAATCTTGCTTACTACTCACCTTTTGATTATATACAAATCCTAAAAGTCTAAAATATTTTGTTGTAGCTGTGTA
Organism: Galeopterus variegatus; assembly: GCF_000696425.1. Lineage (NCBI taxonomy): Eukaryota > Metazoa > Chordata > Mammalia > Dermoptera > Cynocephalidae > Galeopterus > Galeopterus variegatus. The sequence goes on along the minus strand of NW_007727203.1, from coordinate 68,166 downwards.
AAATACTGGTCTAAAAAACCTGATTTTTCTTTTACTTCATGTTGTGAACTTAAAGCTCAATGCTTTTTTTTTTTAAAGACACACAGTTTGACATGTACTTTGTGTTACAGGCAGTGAGGTCACTCAAGGAGACAATCGAAGACTGTTGGGACCAGGATGCAGAGGCTAGGCTTACTGCACAGTGTGCTGAGGAGAGGATGGCTGAACTTATGATGATATGGGAAAGAAACAAATCTGTGAGCCCAACAGTCAATCCTATGTCTACTGCTATGCAGAATGAGCGGTAAGACCCTGAGAGGTTTGGATTTTACCAGTCAGTATTGGAAACTGAGATCAATGAACTGGAAATAAATACTGTTAAAGCATTCTAATAGTGCAGTGATTAACTTATGTGATCTAAAGTTATAATTTTCCTTTCAATATTTTCTATTCTTCGAAAAAATTTTTTGGTATGCATGCAAGATGGAGTCTATGCTTTTTATGTCTAAAGATACAGTAAAAGAAAATAGTCTATTTCTATTAGTGCTCCAACTTCTCTGCAGTAATAAGAGTAAAGTATTTTCATAGTCCCCAAAATTTATAAGCACTTCTATGTATATTGTCTCATTTATCCTTTGTTATTTTTCCTTCCTCCTCTGCTTTTTTTGTTTTTTAAGTAAATGGAACTATGAATTTGCCTTTGTATCTAACTGCTGTTTCACTGGACACTGAGGTTTCCAGACTTCCTATCCAATGCTCCTTCTTATAGAGTATACTATTACTAGTTTTACATGAAAGCAATTCAAAAAGTCTTTCTGTTTCATCGTGAACATTATTTTATGAGACATTTCCTTTTTTTAGAAGTTTGATTTTTGGTTCTAAAAAAAGGCTTTTTAAAAAACTCCTATAACTTGGAACTTTCAGACTATGTCATCTGTGTTTCCTTGTTCCATGTTAGGGAGAAAAAAGCCTTCCTACAGATTTGTCATTTTATCTAATAAATGTTTAAATATTTCAGAAAGGCATCCAGGAAAGAGTTACCAGAGAAAATTGAGATAAAAATACACTCGATTCGGGCCAGCCCGGTGGTGCACTGCTACAGTGCGCCGCTTGGAAAGTGTGGCAGGCGCTCCCGCCGAGGGCTCGGATCCCACATACAGACCGGTTCCCGCTCACTGGCTGAGCGAGGCGTGGGAGCAACACCGAGGGTTGCGATCCCGTTGCCAGTCCCGGTCCGGTACGGGCGCGACACTGAGGGTTGCGATCCGTTGCCGGACACGAAAAAAGACAAAAAGGAAAAAAAAAATACACTCGATTCTTGAATCGTTTTCTTTGCTATTTTCTATTCTAATTTCTAAGAGCAATTTGTATTATGAACTATGGGTCAAAAGTTGGGTTTTTTGCACTACTTATATGTGGGTTGAATTAGCTTCAGATATAAACTTCTATACCTTATACATCAATAAGTCATGGAAGGTAGAGAATAGCAAATCTAAACATTTTCTCAGCTTACACATACCTGAGAACAGTCTTCTGTCTTCTCCATCTCTGTATTTTCCATGTCCTCTAATATGCTTTTTATACCTCTCCCAAGAATCAGCTAAAGGTTTTACTTTAAATGCTTTTGAACCTTTCATGAATAAGAAACTCTTGATTCTCCTTTTTGCTTTGGCAATTTTTGCCTCCTGTGTCACTCAACTCTACCCCCTGTATGCTTCTCATCTCCAGTCTCTACTCATAGTTTCCCCCAAATCACAGTTTATCCCATAGTCATTCTCATTCTAGGTTTCGTTTTACTGAATCTTACCCTCCATTTTTCCTGAACTTCCTTTTCTTGTGCTGTATAGCAGCTTTTTCTTCTTCCCCTTCCTGTAATTCCCCTTATAACTTTGTCAGTCTTCCTTTATAGTACCTCCTCTCCTTCAGCTGCTGCTTCTCTCCTATAGTACTTGTATCTATTAATATCCTCAATGTTTACACCTTGATTGTTCTAGGTAAAGCTACCCTTGGTTTTTATTTTAACCAGATTTAAATCATATAAATATGAGGGTACTGCAAAAAGCTCATGGGAAATTTGTGTTATCTTTCAATTCTATCTGTGCATGAAATTTTTAAAGTAGCCTTGTGTATTACAATGTGATGGCCAAGAACTATCACTCCTAAAGAGTGATGATAACTGTGAAGAACCTTTGATAACTGGAGAGCAGTTCTGAATCTTTGATCCTTTATATGAGTGTCACATTCTGCCTCATACCCTAGGTTTTAGGGCTTTCATTGATATGGCTCAGATAACCCCAGAAAGATATGTTCTATTGCTAAACTATGTATCTTAATGGAGGCACTTTAGAACAGCCTAAAAGCTTATGTTCTTTTCATCATTTTGCCACTGGAACTTAATTGATAACATATTTGTTGGTAGGCAATATGTATTTAGAATTACAGAAGTACAAAAGAAACATACACTATGGTTCCTCCTCTCATGAAATGTAATGTCTGGTTGTACAAGTATACAGTTCATAAAGATATATGTAGTGATGTTATAAAACTATAGAGGAGATTTTTAAATTAACTCTTGTAAACCAAAATATGAATATCTGTATAAGTCATATCTAGATCCACATAGATTTTTCAGCAGGCTTAATTCTTATAAAACTAGCATTTTGCACGCTATTAATCGATACTTCATTATTTGATTAGACTTTTAAAGTAACCTCTAAGATAATATGGATTAGGAATAAAATGAAAATCAGCTCAGGCTTTAAAGTAAGAGGTGTTAAGCTTGAAGAGACAGTTTGTTATAAATGTACATTCTCAATGTGACACTTCTTTCTTTCTTTAAGCAACCTGTCACATAACAGGCGTGTGCCAAAAATTGGCCCTTATCCAGATTATTCTTCTTCCTCATACATTGAAGACTCCATTCATCACACTGACAGCATTGTGAAAAATATTTCCTCTGAGCATTCGATGTCCAGCACACCTTTGACTGTAGGGGAAAAGAACCGAAACTCAATTAATTATGAACGACAGCAAGCACAAGCTCGAATCCCCAGCCCTGAAACAAGTGTCACCAGCCTGTCCACGAACACAACCACCACAAACACCACAGGCCTCACTCCAAGTACTGGCATGACCACTATATCTGAGATGCCATACCCAGATGAAACAAATCTGCATGCCACAAATGTTGCACAGTCAATTGGGCCAACCCCTGTCTGCTTACAGCTGACAGAAGAAGACTTGGAGACCAACAAGCTAGACCCAAAAGAAGTTGATAAGAACCTCAAGGAGAGCTCTGATGAGAATCTCATGGAGCATTCTCTTAAACAATTCAGTGGGCCAGACCCACTGAGCAGTACCAGTTCTAGCTTGCTTTACCCACTCATAAAGCTTGCAGCAGAAGTGACTGGACAGCAGGACTTCACACAGGCTGCAAATGGTCAAGCATGTTTAATTCCTGATGTTCCACCTGCTCAGATCTATCCTCTCCCCAAGCAACAGAACCTTCCTAAGAGACCTACCAGTTTGCCTTTGAACACCAAAAATTCAACAAAGGAGCCCCGGATAAAATTTGGCAGCAAGCACAAATCAAATTTGAAACAAGTAGAAACTGGAGTTGCCAAGATGAATACAATCAATGCAGCAGAACCTCATGTGGTGACAGTCACCATGAATGGTGTGGCAGGTAGAAACCACAATGTTAATTCCCATGCTGCCACAGCCCAGTATGCCAATGGGGCAGTACCATCTGGCCAGACAGTCAACATAGTGGCACATAGGGCCCAAGAAATGCTGCAGAATCAATTTATTGGTGAGGACACCCGATTGAATATTAATTCCAGTCCTGATGAGCATGAACCTTTATTGAGACGAGAGCAACAGGCTGGCCATGATGAAGGTGTTCTGGATCGTCTCGTGGACAGAAGGGAACGGCCACTAGAAGGTGGCCGAACTAATTCCAATAACAACAATAGCAATCCATGTTCAGAACAAGATGTTCTTACACAGGGTGTTCCAAGCACAGTAGCAGATCCTGGGCCATCAAAGCCCAGAAGAGCACAGAGGCCTAATTCTCTGGATCTTTCAGCCACAAACATCCTAGATGGCAGCACTATGCAGAGTAAGTGGAGGAATCATGTAATCTCTCCTGTGTATCCTTTGGGACCATTTAAATAACTACTCAGAATCAGATTGTGTTTCAGCTAGTGATACCTTTACCACTTTGAGAAATAAAATAAGCCATTTGGTTGGGTCTCAAAAGTAATTAGACTACTGTAAAGAAAAAAGGTATATTTTTTTTATTGTTGATAGTTAGGAAGTCAGTGTCATAATAGTCAGAATAATTACCAATTTAATATGTACTTTATGTGTCCGCTGCTTTATAATGCAACTATGAACAGTTGAGATTAAGGAAATACTCACCAATTTAAGAGGAGGAAGAAAAATGGTGGATTAATGGGTAAAAATCTCTGCTATACCTTAAGTGAATCATTGTGCAGTACATGCATGTATTGAAACAAGACACTGTACCCCACAAATATGTACAATTAAATGTGGGGGCAAAAATGTTGCCAAAAAAACCAAAAAAAGCTCCAAGTAATATTATGCCAGCATAGCTTTTGAAACATTAACTTGTTGCACATATTAATATCTATTACATCTACATTTAGATTTTATCAGACCAAACTTAATAAATTTTAGAAGTCCAGAGAAATTTCAGAAAAGTCACTGTAAATTGTCTATAAAGTTGTTCTCAGTTTCTTAGTGTCATCTTTTTCAACAGTTAAGTGTTGAGTCTCTCACATACCTACAGGTATTATGGTATGAGGCCCAGAGCACTTAAACAAATAACTTAAGTTGTTGCTGGATATCTTGCCCTAAAGAGATTATAACACAAGACAGGAGAACTCACCAAAGTCTGCAATAGTCATCACTGTACAAAATGATTTCTCTTTTATACTGACAACACTTATGAAAAAAAAAAAATAGTTATGTTTTATGGTTGTCAAGGACTACAAAATGGGCTAAAGGAAGGATACATGTCTCAAAAAACAATCAGTAAAATCTAGCCCCTTGCTTTAGTGGCTTGTATAACAGACCAGTTGACACAACTTTATTGCAAGGCTCCGTATCAGTAAAAAATCTTGTCAGGTATGGGAAGAGGGAATTACTAAAAAATTCATACTCAATATTTCGGTCATTTTTCTGAAAAATATTATATGCCAGGTACCTTTAAAATTTGATCCACTGTAAACATTAAGTGGAATTATTAAGTGCATTTTACCATGTTAGGATCTCTGCCAAACCAAAGGATTTGAGAATACTGCTGTGAACTTTGAATTTTCTCCTTTGCTTTTACTTTTTGTGTTTTCTCCATATTTTCTTCCTTGCCCTATAGAATAATTCAATCAGTTTAAAAGCATTTGCCTTAAAGAGTCTCAAAAATGAATTGGTTAAGTTTTACCTAGAAAAACACTGCCTGGTATCATGAATTTCAAGAAATGTTCATTAGCAGACATTGTTTTGACCTGTTCTTGAGTTACAACCCTAACCTTTTTCTTCTTAATAGTTTCATTATGCATAGTTCATTTTTCTGTACTTTTATTTTCTGTAGGTGAGTCAACACAAGAAGGTAAATCAGGATCAGGTGAAAAGATCAAGAAACGTGTGAAAACTCCCTATTCTCTTAAGCGGTGGCGCCCCTCTACATGGGTTATCTCCACTGAACCACTGGACTGTGAGGTCAATAATAATGGCAGTGACAGGGCAGTTCATTCCAAATCCAGCACTGCTGTTTATCTTGCAGAAGGAGGCACTGCCACAACCATGGTGTCTAAAGATATAGGAATGAACTGTCTGTGAAATGTTTTCAAGCCTACGGAGTGAAATTATTTTTTTGCATCATTTAAACATGCAGAAGACATTTTTTTAAAAAACTGCTTTATCCTTCTGTCAGCACCCAGTCCCACCCCTGCAACAAGGACTTGCTTTAAATAGATTTCAGCTATGCAGAAAAATTTAGCTTATGCTTCCATATTTTTAATTTTTTTTTTTACGTTTTGCACTTTTGTTTAGTCTCGTTATAGTTATATTTGTCTGTTATGACCACAAAATTATATGTGTGTGTATCAAAAGTGGTCTCAAATATTTTTTTAAGAAAAAAAAGCAAAAACAATGTATTGCTGATAATCAGTTTGGACCGGTTTCTAAAGGTCATTAAAACAAAAACAAATTATGACAGGTTTGACTGCAGTGATGTCTGGTATCCATGTTTTATTTCTGGGCACAAGCTAGTTTATATGTTGATCATGTTCCTGAACATATTAGCTTTTGGATATTCTTTTCTCTTGTGTTGTGTTTGAATGTGCAATAGTCTGTAGGCCACAAATAAGCTTTCTTGTAGGCTCTCTTCCTAGCAGGGTACACATTCTTCCATAATATGAACATTTTTCTCCCCCATCTCCCATATTTTGTAGGTCAGCTCTATGACAGTGAATTTTGCAAAGGAGAAAGCAGCTATCTGATTTTTTGCTTTCTCTCTCTTTATCATGGAGAATGCAGAAACATTGTCTCAAAGGGCTCTAAAGAAGGAACTACCAAAACCTAATTTGAAATGCCATTTCTCTTGACCTTCCAAAATTCTGAACATTTCCTTCCGGGCATTTTAATAAACATATTTGGTTCTGGTTTTGGAAGTTTGTAAGAGAGCATAGAACAAAATGCAAGAAATAAAATATTAGCCTTTTTTCATTTTATTTTTTATGTATGTTCATGTTCCATATTCATTTATTTAAGAAATGCATTTTTATCAGAAAACTTACAGAGCTATACTTATATGGAATTTTTAAGTAGGTAGATGGTTAAGACAATGTAGTGTTATATCTTTCATTCTCTGAATAAACCATCTTTGACTCAAATAAAATTACACTTCCTGTTTATTATAACTTCAAAAGTAATTTATAGTTTTGAACCTGTAGTATCTTATTCTGTTCCCAAGGAAAGCCTGGTGACTTTATCTGAAAACGTTCCTCTTCCCATGACCTAAAAACACTGTGTGGAAAAATCATTCAACTGGCATGCCAAATCCCTGTGAAAGGAAGGATTGCTGCCAAATCTACCTTTTTTGAGCAGACTGAGACTTAACCTCTTTACAAAACTGTGTTTTTTCTTGCTAATTCTATTTTTATAATTTCTTCTTTTTCCAGTTTTTCACATGACTTTTGATATGTGAGCAGCATTTATTATTTATATTATATTAGAGTATACCTTTTAGTGATGTCCTTGAAATCATTTTTTAAAGGTTCCTTTGCTGCTTTTGTTACTAATTATCTTCTTTAGAATAACAACCTCTACATGTTTTTTTAAAATGAAGCACTTTCTGTCAAATAAGGAATTTTTCTTCTAAACACAAATTATTTTCTATAATTTGCAAACAATGATGATCTCACTTGTTTTATTTTTTTCAGATTCTCAGAGTACTTAATAGACATTATCTAATTAAGTTCTAAGATTTTTCTGGGAGATAAAAAGTTAAGAGGAAAACACAATCCCCAGTTTCCTGATTTAAGTTTTTATTTCCTGAACGATATTTTCTCAATCCTACTTCTCTGTCTTCATCATTTAGCTAAAGAAAACCTAAATTTCCCAATTTGATGTCCTAAATATTTAGTGACTGACAAGCCTTCTCTTGTTTGCTCTCTGCTATGATCTTATGATTTAGATGTTACAACATTTACCATTTATTCAGCTGGATTGCTGAACACAGTTCTGAATTCTTAAAATTAAGATTATTTTACTAGTGCCCAGGATTTCCTCCTTTTATATTTTATTGGCCCTTCTCTTGATTCAGACCCTCAACAAATATCACTCTTGTGGCATATAATTTTTTCAAATAGCTATTATTCTCTTATTTCTGTAATAAATTATTTGTCTTTCCCAGTAAATTTTCTCACTTAGTTCTCTTGCCTTTAAATGTCTTTCAAATGCATTTCAGGATATTTGTTTCAGACATTTGTTCAACAACTTTAAATCGAAATAAATTATATTTTTGTTCTCCAATTTGAAGCATTGAGGATAAAGGACCATTTGAGGTCTAACTGATCTCTTCCTGTCAAAAGAAGAGTTATCTTAGTTCTGCTATACTTTGTATCGGGGCCAATTGATTGTAAGTTTTCCAGCATTTTTTAATGTTTAATAATAAAACGCTTTAAAAAATTAATATACCAAATTAAAAGAACTTTGTATAGTTTCCCATTCCATGCAAGCATGTTTTAAACAAATAATTTCCTTTCCCCAGTTTTTTTTAGTAGACTCTTGAAAAAGTAGGAAAGGTAGAAAGTGTAGATCTCTTTAATAAATTTTAAATTGTACATCAGACTTTTAGAATCTATTTGTAATATGCAAGCAAGCAACATCACTTTAAATGACTTATATTACTTACTTACTAATAAATGTTAATTAAAGCTGATATTTAACTGCTATAACAAAGTTTTGCATGTAGGAAGGTATTTGGGTCCTTTTGAATAAAAGGCTCTTCAATTAAAAAATATTAAAATTCATCTCACTGGATAGTAATGTAACCTTAAAAGGATTATAACAGATATTCAAAGTCTATATTAGTTCCTAATTGTATACTAGAATTAAGGCATTGAAAGAACTTGATTTGAATCATGTTAAAACAAAAATGATTTAAATATAAATTCTAAAAACTTTTTCTAAATGCATAACTGGAAAAAAGCACTGTTATCTGTGTAGAAAATTATGACAAGGAACATAATAAATGCTGGGATGTATATATGCTATTAATCCTCACAGCAACCATATGAGCATTAAAGTTAATGTTTCCACTTTACAGATGAGGTAACTGAAGCTAAGAGAAGCTAAGTAATTTGCCCAAGGTCCACATCTAGCAATTAACAAATCTGGGATTTTATCCCGGGTCTGCCTCTCTACACCTCTTTTATCCACACCTTACCGCCTTCATGCTGTATGACAGGATGTGTAATGTGTTGACATTTTGTAAGAAATTCAGTCATTACACTCCAACACAATTGTGGTTTGTATATAAGCCAAACCAGATACCTTAATGATTTTAGAAGTTAGACATGCCTACACATCTTATGTTCGCCTATGCGGATTGTTGCTTGAGAAATAATTTCTGATTCAAGGCAAAATTCAATCCTACATTTGCCATTATGAATCTTAAAATCATTTTACTTCACTCCTAATGTTTATTCTTATATTATAGAACTAAAGATAAAGTAAATTTTAAGGGAAAAGTGAAGGCAACTTTTGGGAACAGACACTTTTTCTATATTGATTCTATACTAGATTTGGAGGAATTAATTTAACATAAAAGTTCAGTCTCATCAATCCTTTGACTCCATTTTCAAAGTTTATGCTTTTAGTCACTTTAGAAAATTTACTAATTACTAATTTAAATTTACTAATTCACTAAAAATTTACTAATAAAGAACTAATTTGGATAGGATGTAGGAAGTATGCAAGGATAATGTCCTTTTTACAAAGCAGATTTGTATAGCTTCCTTACACGTATCCACTTGCTCGAGAAAATGTACATTGGTTGAATGTGAAAATAATTATAGAGAGTTGAGAAAACTAAAGTATGTGTTTTAGTGGGAATTATCGTAAAATTTGGCAAGTATTTTTGTTTAAAATATTTTCAGATTTGGCTTCTAAAGCCCAGTGGAATACCTGGTAGGCCGTAGCTATTATACTGAACTTTCCAGGCTCTAAATCTCTCTCAAAAGTCATTTAAAATGGAAAAATATTTCAGTAAACCTTTTGTTTCCTTTTTTCCTATTTATGGACATGAATATTTTATTGAAGGTAGTTAACTCCTAGAACTTGAGATCACATTATATTTTTATACAACATTTTATAAATTTGTGTTGAACCTATTACCAGTTATAAGCAGGTTATTACATAACTATTCACGGAGTAATATTGCTTTATTTATTACTTTATCTTCCCAGCTAACTCCTTAAAGGTAGAATCTGCACACACGCTAGTTGATTATCTAGACCAGTCATTCTAGAAATTGTGTAACACTTCCACATATACTACAAGAGTCTTTTCAGACTGAGATGTTTCTAAATACTTATATTGTTACTGACAGTTTACTCTTCCGCAGATGAAGTTGCATTTTAACTTTTAGATTATGAACTATGCAATCTTTACTCAAAACTACCTTGCATGATCCCCTCCTATGCTCTTTGATTAAGTAAATCTGGCAGATCATTGTTTGAGCTATTGTTACACAAAAGCTATTATCAAAAGAAGGCTTTTCTACAAGTTTCCAGATTAACAACAAGAAAAAGGAAATCACAGGGCACTGCCACTCGTGCACCTATCCATTACTTTCTTTAAATCACCTCATAGTTATGTCTGACTTTATCTATCCCTCCCTTATCTGACTTGCAACTTCTGTGTCAGGAAAGTTTTCTTCATATTTAGTCTGTACCTCCTGTTTCATTTTAAATCCATTTCTCTTACCCAGTAGGAAAAAAAGAGAGCAGTTGGTCATCCGACATTTTTATTTTTCAGTATGCTTCTGGCTTCTCAATTAACATTTAAGTCTCAATTCTTCAGACAAAATTGCTTAGTTCCTTTAGCTTTTTCTCCTCAGTCCTATTTTAATAACTTTATTTATATTTAAGAACACATAAAATTATATTTTGTTATATTCAAATTCATTAGTCTGGTTAAGTAATAGTTCAATAGTTTGATAGAATTGAGAGTTAAGATGTTACCATTTGACCATGGATTCAACCATCAGACTACCATCAAATTAGCACTTAATTTTTGTATTATCTAACATTTTCTATTAAATTGTGGAGTTTTATGATTTTATATTCTCATTAGTTATAATTTAAAAGCCATGCATACAGAATTGTATAGCATTTTACCATTAAATTTTTTAACCTTTATTGCAGCATGCTTAGTGTTATGATTGAGCCATGACAATGTTTTACATATTTTTTGTATCAAATATTGTATTAAACATTAAATGCAAGATCAGCTTTCAAACGCAAATTCTAAATTAATCAGGTATTATATGTGAACATTTTTGTAGACCACTTTTGAAATGCTTATTGTTTTGCAACATTAACTGGACTGTAACAACTTTCATTTAACTTTTAAGTGACTGATTAAAGTTGAGTGTTCATGCATATAAAGAAAAATTTAGAAATTTATCTCATGGCAGATACATTTGAAAGTAAATACTTAAGAAGAATTTATACTGTATATCAAAATTGTGCCCCCAAATAAATCTTGTATCTTAATATTTTCAATTCTGTTATTACTGTGATGTTTGTATTGTTACTATAAGCATTGTGAACATGCACGTTCATTTTTAAAACTTAATTTGAAACCCAGATTTAAAAAAATCTGGGAAAGAGAGAAGGAACCTTTAGAACTAAAACATTATTAGGGCGTCCAGTTTATGATTGAATTTTGAAGCAAATTACTGTTTTTGAAACTACAACTTGATTTTTTTTTTTTTTTTTTTTTTTTTTAGTTTTAAAAGGTAACACATGGATTTTTTTTCCATTTTACTTGTACTTTTAGATTTTAGAAACATCTTCACGTTTTATATTCACTATACACATAATATTACTTAAAAACTCAGGGCCCTTTTCATCCCTTTGTACACTGAAAAAGTTCAATTGGTAGCAAACAAGCAATTGAGTTGAATAAGTGTTTGTTACACAGTTTACTTAATGTTTCATCTTATTATTTGACTTCACATAGACATGATATCAGATTTCATTAATCATAAGAACTTGCCCAGTTATATAATTACTGAATAGAGGGAATGATTCAACTAATTGGCTATACGTTGCAGTAAATTTACACCTTAGAACTGAAGCACTGACTTAAAACCATTTCTGTTCTATGGTTAAAAGGCTATACATGATGGGACAAATCATTTTATTTTGTTTTGTTTTTTAATAAGAGAACTTAGTGAAGTAGTTCCTCTGAGATAGAATTTTCTCAAGAGGTAATTTAACATTATAAAATTTCTCCTAAAAATGAACTAATGAGTTTATAGCTTTAGTAATTAATAGCTTGGATGGTTTTGAGATGGTAACCTATAGTAAACTATCACATTACCACAGCCAAACAGAATTGTTCTTTGAATCAGACAAAGTCAAGCTCTAAATTGGGATGCTGTGTACTTAAAATCCTAGCAGTTATTTGTGACCAGTCTCTTGTCTCAGGCTCTCCACATTATTACCAATCTTCTTAAGTATGTAAAGGAAACATTTTTAAAGAAGCTTAACAGTAAGAAAACTAAATTACTAAAAGATGCAATTCAAAGATAGTTAAGACCTGGTTTAACATTAAATTGCTTGACTTCCGTGGCTTTTCTTTTTCTGGTCACATTTATTTATTTAAGCAACTTTTGTATGCCTCCTCATTTTGCTTCCACAGAGATTGTATTGTATAAGTGTTCATGTAAGCTGGAATCATCCTTAGTTTTTCTGTTGATATTTTTTTTTCAAATGAAGATACATGGATAATTGTAAAATACACTAACACTTAGGGTGTTGTAGTAGCTGAAACATGGAGATGTGTAACTGCCATACTCTTTCTGAATGGACAGGAGAAATAAACTACAGAGTATTCATTTCTGAGGATGATTTTCTGGAAAAAAAGGCTGAAAAATATTGGCGCTTCCTCAGAACCCTCTTTCTTGTTAACGGGTATCTTTTGTTGGTGTGTTTTGCTCGTACATTACAGATAGAATATCATATATGAATTTATGAATAATTACTTTTAGTTATTTTGCTTTTGTATAAGCCGTCTGAGACCTTGCTATGCTGTATAAGTTGTGTTTGATGGATCAGTGTGAGTATGATATAAAGCATATCACTTTTCTTTTGTATTATCTATGGATGCCACTATGAAAGCTGACATTAAGCCACTAAAGAGTTTTCTATGAATAAGTGTAAGTAAATGCTTTGATATATATAAACCTAAATAAAAAGATTGTATTGATATAGAGATGTTGGAGAAGGAGATTTTAAGACAGTTCTTTAGGTTTAAAAAAGGCTTGCTGTAAAACGGTGCATTATTCCATCTATTAAAGATCATATTAATGACAACAGTAATTGTATTTTTTTATTTTATGAGGTCACCAGAAATTATGATTGCTAGTATGAAATTTTAGATATTTTGCAGAATAGTAAATGTCCTATCTAATATGATTTTCATAACTCAGTATGATACATCAAAAAAAAAAATCAACTTAAGTTAAAATAATCGTTGCTACTTTCTGACCACCTACTATTTGCCAGGCACTGTGTTAGTTATTTTACATTGTTGGTAATTCTCACAACAATCCTACAAAATATGTATTATTATCCCCCTTTTATAAATGAAGAAACCGAGGGTCAGAGAAATTAAATACCTGTCCAAAGCCACAGAATTGTTGTGATGAGATTCTAATGCATTTTTCATTTTGCTTTGGACTACAGTTTTCACTCTACTTGTGGCAAGAGAAGCTCAGAAAATAAATATGAAAATGGTTCAGTAGTTAGAGTACTCAACATACATGTAGCGACTTAAGGGTGCTGAAAAGCCATGAGGTACCAAAACAACTTTTTATACTGTCCTAATATTGTGTCTGTGCTTCACATCATTAAATAATCTTTTTGGTTAGATCATATTTTTAAGAAAGCTTTGTTGGAATGGAATATGAGTTTGTGAGGGCAACACATTGTTTTTGTCTCCAGATTAATTTAATGTGTTAGCTAAGTGTCCTGACGTGAGATCTGTGTCAGTCCATGGGACAAACATATTTACAAGGGTGCTGGGCCACTTTTACCTAGATGTCAAGGGAATTTTTGCTGGAGGAAAAATGTGGCCTACTCCCATAGGCTCTGTTGTCATCTTACATATTTATTTTAGGGATAATAGCTTTGAGGTATCTTTTTCCTTTTGACTCATATGCCTAACCTTACAATCTGGTATAATGTTATGGGGTAACATTGCGGTTTTCCACAGAACCCCCTATATAATATTCAAGATGATAATTAAGGGCCGGCCCGGTGGCGCACTGGATAGTGCGCCGCTTGGGAAGCGCGGTGGCGCTCCCGCCCGAGGGTTCGGATCCCACATACAGACCGGTTCCCGCTCACTGGCTGAGCGAGGCGCAGGAGCAACGCCGAGGTTTGCAATCCCGTTGCCGGTCCCCGGTCTGGTACGGGGGCAACACTGAGGGTTGCGATCCGTTGCCGGACACGGAAAAAATACAAAAGACAAAAAAAAAATAAAAAGATGATAATTAAATATCTTTAGAGGAAATGTGATGACCTGAGAAAAATGAGTAATAATGACTTACCACAAGCAAAATTTTTCTTATTTACACCTATAACTAGCTGATCCATCTCCCCAGTTTACATCCTTCTCTACAAAGGACTAACTTAAGCTAGTGATTAATCTTCTCTTTACTCTGTAGTTTTTCATGTTAAAGACCAAATTCTATATTTTGGCAGCTTTCATTTTATTGGTATGATTTATTATTACTAACTTTTTCAAAATTGAATCATTATTGCTGTACTGAGAGATTCCAAACAGTATGACATGATTCCTGACCTCCAGGAACTTAAGCCATTTTGTGGGAGAGATAAGGCCTACACAGGAAATAGTTGCATACAAACAAAATGACATGCAAGTGCCCAAATAAGTGGTAAATTATATGCTCAATATGTGTTTGAAGAGCCAAGGTAGACTTCAGCTGAGGAAGTGATTATTGAGCAGGATCTCGGGTGGGATTTCAATAGAAAAAGTGAGAAGTGACCAGAGATAAGGCAGAACATGGACAGGAAATAAAGCAGATCAAGTAGATTCAAATAGAGAATACAATTTTTGAAAGCCAGATCTAGGTCTTTGGACCTGCTGTCATAGACAACAAGGTTGTCTGAGGAAGGAAGTTTCTGAGGAAGGAAGTACCTTGACAGAAACAATGTGAAGACGTTTGGACTGACAGGTATGTAGGATAGATGAGGAAGGAGAGTGGTTAGACTGGGGTCGTGAGAGAAATTGCAAATAAAATGCAATTTCCATTGTGACTTGTAAGTTCCTTTTACAAAGGGCATCAAAAAAATGTTTTGGACACCTACTGTGTGGCAAGCACTCTACTATGAGATAAAAGAAACAGCCCAGCCCACAAGTTGTTCACAGTAGATTTGCAGAAAATTATAGAACAGGTTATAAGTGTTACGCAAGTGAAAGCCCAGGGTGTTGTGAGAGTTCATGGCATGGATACTTAATCCAGTTTTATTGAATCAGAAGCAATTTCCCTTTTTGAGGTACTTTCATGACTGTCAAAATATGAGTAGGAATTAGTTAAGAAATGAGTGATGGCCCTCTAAGCAGAGTTACAGCAACCACAAAGCTCTGGAAGCCTGGAGGGTGGAGCTTTTTCAAGGAGATGGGAAGACATTCAATAAGAGTAGAATTTAGGATGTTAAATGGAAGGATGGAGAGATCACACACAACGCTATCACAGAAGGGCTAGCATGCTGTAGTAAGGGTTTGGACTTATCCTGGAAGTCAGTGAACAATTTAATCAGGGGAGTTTCAAAACAGGTAACACAGTTTGTAGTATAAAGAATGAATTGAGAGGAAGAGAGTTGAGTACAGAATAACAGACTGGTGAGAGATAATGAAAGTCAGTGATGGTAGAGAACAGAAAGCAGATTTGATCAGGGTTAAAGTGAATCATTGGGACCCAGTTAACCATTAAGATGAGTATTGGAGAGGTAAAGACTGTAACCTCAAGGTTCTAATTTAGCAAGAAAATGATCATCCCTCAGAGAAATGAAAAATCTCAGGGGATGTGCAATTGACAGAGGGTCCTGCCTTTATAGGTTTTTAAAATAGAGCAGTTTTGACATATTCTGTCCTGTTATTACATCATGTGTTCAAAGTTTTGGTTCCAAAACTATGTGCAGACACCTTTAACCTATTATCTCTGTATAAATACTTCAAGAACAGGGCCTTTCCTGGGTAAGTCACACTGAAAGGCAATTTGATCTTTTTGAATGAATGCCTTATTAGATCAACTTGTTGCACATAGTATTGTACTAGGACATTGTGAGGTGGCACGCTCCCTGCCCTGTAAAAATGCGTACCAAGAGCAGCCTTAAAAAGAACAAGAATAAGGGCCGACCCCATGGCGCACTCGGGAGAGTGCGGCGCTGGGAGCGCAGCGACACTCCCGCCGCGGGTTCGGATCCTATATAGGAATGGCCGGCGTGCTCACTGGCTGAGCGCAGTGTGGGCAACACCACACCAAAGGTTGTGATCCCCTTACTGGTCACGAAAAAGACAAAAAAAAAAAAAAAAAAAGAACAAGAATAACAAAAAGAGGTCCTAAAATAGTAGAGGGTGGAAAGATGGTAAGGAAGTTGTACTGATTGCAGACATGTGATCTTCAAAGAAGATATGCCCTTCTCTTGCCCAGCGTTTCCCTCTCCACCTAGTTCTCAACCAGCTTAACTTCCTGGCAGTGGAGTTCTTCCTTCTCTCTCTACTTAATTAGAAAGGAAGGTGACTATTTCCTATTCAAAGAAACAAGCATGCCTTATTTGTATGTTTAAAAAAAAAAAAAAAAAAAAAAAAAAAAAGAACAAGAATAACAAAAAGAGGTCCTAAAATAGTAGAGGGTGGAAAGATGGTAAGGAAGTTGTACTGATTGCAGACATGTGATCTTCAAAGAAGATATGCCCTTCTCTTGCCCAGCGTTTCCCTCTCCACCTAGTTCTCAACCAGCTTAACTTCCTGGCAGTGGAGTTCTTCCTTCTCTCTCTACTTAATTAGAAAGGAAGGTGACTATTTCCTATTCAAAGAAACAAGCATGCCTTATTTGTATGTTTAATTTTTTTTTAATTGTAATAAATGGAACAGAGAAAAGGGAAATTTCTTGGTTTTTTTGTTTTGTTTTGTTTTGTTTGTTTACCAGCCTTTCCAATGATGATTGAACTAAGCAATCATTTATATAAAATGTTATAGAAAATATACTAAAATTCCTAAGGAAAAAAATATTTAAGGAAACACATTATTCTCTTTAGATGTCATGTAAATATGTTTAAGTAAATAAGTTAAATAAACTGGCTTATCCATGACACTTGGTGATGCTCTCTAGAGTAACATCTTCTCACATTTAGAAAATTTAAAAATAATTAAGTAAACACTATTATGTCTCTATCTTCTTAATTTCCACTGCTCCTTCTTAGCTGGGTTTCGAAGCCCAGCTGTGAGCTTGTGCAGTAGGCATTTGGTCTTCCTTTTTTAGCTTCTCCCTACTCCAAGCAATGCTATATTCTGTTACCAGTCATTTTTGTCAATGCTCTTACCAAGTCACCAGGTTCAGGCTCCTCAACCTGAAACTCCAAGTTGTTTCCCATATAGTAGCCACATACCTTTCCAACCCTATCTTCCTCCATCTCTACTCTACAATTTATAGCTACTTGTTTATCTTCTTACTAGATTGTCAGCATTTTGCATCAAGGAGGGAGTCTTATCAGTTTTTTGTCCCTGAAGTACTAATTGACTGATGTGGTGATACCAGAATAGTCATATTTTTAATTTTTAAAGTATATTCTTATTTCACCTCTATTAATCAGGCTCCTTAGTACATCTGAGTTACTCTGTGTGCTTGAAAGTAATTTAACTGCAGGTCATTAAGTTATTCTGTGAAATCTGTGGCACATCTTTGAGGTTCAAATTGAACAAAAATGATAAGCACTGATGGAATGTATGGATGTATTATATATAGGAGTACAGAGCACTTTAAATGAGTACCCACAAACTACATTCAACACCAGGTTTTAGAAAGACTGAGAGTAAGTTTGGAAAATAGATCCTTCAGTAAATGCTTTTATCTTTTTGTTTTATACTATAGTGTTTTTAGTCCTTATTTTTTCAGTGATGTTAATAAAACTAAAATCACGATTCCCAGGTGCCCAGCAGCAAGTCTGTGTACCACTTCGACCAGTAGGCGGCTCTGTTATTTCATATTCTAATAACTGGAGGAATCTTTCTTTTCAAAAACTAGGTATCTCTGTTGTCAAATTTAGTTCATAGTGTTTTCTTATTGATTATGAATATTCAGCAGGACAAGCTTTGTGAAGACCATTTACATTTAAAGAGTGCAATGCTTTCCATTAGCTGAGAAGTTTTGTGCTAGGCAGAAAGCCTACAGGTTACTCCTCTCCAGAACAGCACAAATACCAAGGCCAGGCCTAATGAGTGTGATCTCATGAGTTCACTTTAGTCCCGCAGTAAAATGTAATTTACAATTTTGAAAACATTGGAAGAGGTGTCTAAGTCAGATTCATTCAGACACTTTCACGGCATTTGCTGGAATTCTATCAAAGTTTAGCAGAGTTCTATGAAGGCATTTTATCTGTTTATTCTTCTTTTGTTGTTTGTTTTCTTTCTTATTTTTTGTTTGTTTTTTGATTTTGTTTGTTTTTTATGAAGGCATTTTATATACAAAGTTAGGTTTTAGATTTTTTTAAAACTATTATTGACTTTGGCTTCCTTTTATTTAATTTTTTGAGAAAATGATTTCTGATTATTTTCTTTTCTCAATACTTTTTACCTTAAAATTACATTCTTACCAACATTTGGAATTGTTCAACAGCCTTCACTGTTACTCTTTATATTATCATAAATAGGACAAAAAGTACCATTTTTCTCTTACTATAAAGGTTTTGTGTCTTTAAGTTTCCATTAAGATGCTTCCAGGTGCACAAACTGAAAGGAAGTTCAATTATAAGAACTTAGTTGAAAGTTTTAGATGGCAAATGCAGTTACTAATATCTCCTTTATTAAAGATGAAAATGAAATAGTGAGGAAAGAATGAGAAATCACTAAATCTATCCTGATAAACCAGAATACCCTCAAATAATCAAGTGTTGAGCTATCATATATCATATCTAACTCAGCAAGTGATTTTTGACCTATGGGGGAAAAAGGTACACCCTTTCTAAGAGATTTACACAGAAATATTTTATATTCTCCAGCCCAAAGCAGATTTGAAGAATCAAAACAAGAAGCCAGAACAAGGATTCTTCAATTCACAGTTTGTCTAAAATTCTGGAAATAGTCTCTCCTAAGATATGTAGAATTTCAGTAAATTATGCTCTATCTAGACTTTTCTCTCAATTATGTTTGATTTTCTGTTTCATTTACATATCTGACATCTAAAAGGGAAAACTTTAATCCCTATTCTCTAGGAAAGTAGTGAAAGTATGATGAGTTTAGGGCTGAATTTAGCCAGCCAGCTGTGTTTTGTTTGGCCTGCAGAATATTTAAAATTTGTTTTTATATGAATGCCTTTCGGGCAGGACCTGGACTTTCCCCAAACCTGGTAACTCCCAACTGCATTATACCCAACAAGATTTACCCATTTCTATTACCTGCCTAATCTTTGTAAATTTTTGGTTTGTACGTGCTCCAAGAATTATCAGTCTAGGCATAGCATGAATATAAGGGCCTATAGGAAATGCTTGGCATTTTGGAATAAACTTGAAAGGAGAGCCAGCCCTGGCTAAAACTTTGAATCAGGGCAGCTTGTTTGCTCTCTCCAGGGGTGAGTACTTCTCTTCTTCCATAAAAAGTCCACTGTTACCTATTTCTCCATTCCTCCATCTCTCATTGAAACCTGCAGACGGGACCAATACTTATTCATGGGCAAATGACTACTTAAATAAAAAAGGAAAAAGAGGCTGGCTGGTTAGCTCAGTTAGTTAGAGCACACACAGAGTTATAACAACAAGGTTAAGATCTCCATACCAGCCAGCTGCCAAAAAAAAAAAAAGCTGGGTTATGCTGTCTGAATATGGCTTACCTTAAACCAAAAACAAACTTTTATTATATAAGCATCACCAAGCAAAGGAGGTACTTAGAAATCTCCCAATACCCACACTCTGCTTGGTTGTTTTTATAGAGGCTTCTCTTTCTTAGTGCCTTTTTTTTTTTAACTTGATAGAATAAATGGTCAGGAAAAGTAGAAGAGGAAAGCCACTCTTCAGAAAGGAAAGGTGAGACAAAACAAGTTTCAGTTCAGCCTTTTAGAATGGTAGGACCACAGAGAAGAAGCATTCAGAAATATTTCCTCTAAGCCAAGACCCTTGTTTCATGGCAAACCAGGCAGAGAAGCGTAGAGCTGTGTGCCACTAACCTTCTCAGAAACTTACCCCAGGGCCCTTCGCCTTCACAGTCAAGATTTATTTGTACTGTTTCTCACCTAAGATTTTTCTGGTTGTAACTCTGGGCTATTTATTCTTTTAGTTGCTCCTGTCAAGAAAAACAGCAGGTGTTGTGCTTTTGCCTATTTAAAAAGTCAACAAAAATCTGCCCTACAGTTTTTTTCTACTCCAGATTCCAAAATCCCTTTCTCCCTTTCACCTTAGCCTCTTTCGTGAATGTCTTATTTTGAAATGCTCACCTCAATTACTGCTAAACTTTCTCTGATTTTTTTTTTTTTTACCTAAATTAGGGGTACCCAAATTTGACATTTAGTAGGTTCAATTTTAGTATACAATGGATAACTTACAATTTCATTTTGGGGAACGTTATTGATGCTACTAATCCTGGTAAACTGGCTTTTCTAGACCAAAATGTGAGTGAAATTCAGGCTACAATTCGAACGATGTATGTTCTATTACACTCTTACAGCATACATGTGTGCCTCTCTTTAAGCAAATCTACTACCAGAAAACATGGCTTTAGAAAGTGATTCTTCAATTAAAAGGATTCACCAATACTTTTCTTTTCTTTCTTTTCTTTCTTTTTTTTTAACCAATACTTTTCTTTAAATAGGCTCTCCTCTGGAACAAATAGTCTTTTCAATAAATATGCACTTGTATAATTTGAGAGGGATGAGAGGAAAACTGTGCAAATTGAAACAGTGTGAGAGCTGCCAATTTTATAGAAAGTAACGATATGTCCTTGTGTCATGTAATTCTACACTGCCCTTTCCTGCACCTTTCTTAATAAGTCTCTCCCCAAAAGCAAAATGTTAAGGGTTTCATTTCTGCTCTCCTTTAGCTTAAGTAAATAAACTCCTCTCTAAACGGATAGTGGGTAAACAGAAAGGAAATTAACTCCACAATTAAAAAAAGGAAGAAGTACATATATCAATATCACTTCCTTTTCCGTGTCAAAATAATTTAAATGATTTGGACTCTAAACTCTTTATTTTTTAAGATTACACTTCAACTAAAACAGGCAAAGCAAGAACTTCCCTGACGTTGAGAAAATAGAACAAATTGGTCAGACTCCCCGGCCTGGGAGCGGTTTATGGGCGGTTTGGAAAACATTGTGTGGGTGGAGTTAGTGCGCCTGCAAGGGGGCGCCACTTTGGCTGGTGTTTACTGTCTCCGCGCCCGCCCTGCAGGGCCATGTTTTTCCAGACCTGCAGCTTCCAAGGACCATGTGGCCGGTTACCTAGCTCATAGACCCGTGTGAAGGGGTCTGGTGACCCAGCCTGGCATGTGAAGGGTTTGTGACCCAGCCTGGCATGTGAAGGGTTTGTGACCCAGTCTGGAATGGTATAGAGGGGTCTGGGAGCTCCAGACCCAGCCCTAGCATGAGAATTGACCCAGTCGGTGCAGGATTACCAGCAGGTAAAAGAGCCACAACAACTAGCGTGGTCGCCTAGCTTTACAATTGGTGTCACGAACAGGATGAAGAACTAGACAATTGGCACTGTGAGTAGGATTCCCAGACATTAGCCTCGCAGTAGCCCTTGTTGTAGCCAGACAAATTAGTGTAGTTGGGCAGGATTGCTGCCACTTTTGGTGTAGCCTGCGTCAGGACTCTGAGCAGGATTCCAGACAGTAGCCCTTGTTGTAGCCAGATACCTGATAATCCAGCTCCTCGAATTTTTCACATAAGCTCCATTATTTTGACAGCACTGCATCTCAAAGAGGTGAGCCTACACTCAAAGCCCATTCATAGTGGGGACTAGGGAACAGTATTTCCTTGCCTTTCACTCTCTCCCTGTGTGTGTGTGTGTGTGTGTGTGTAAGAGAGAGAGAGAGACAAACACGATAGTAAGACAGAGACACACAGAGACAGAAAGTCAGAAACACAGAGATAGACAAACTAAAACTGAGAAAACAGGAACAGTGACTGGAATTAATAAAGTTCAAAGCCCAGAACCCCTTTGACCCTTAGAGCAGAGGAACTCCATTTCACTCCGTTACCCAGAAGTTAAAAATGACAAAACATAGGGAACTTACTCTCCTAGAACTGTAGCAGGCTACTGTCCCAAGGGTAAAGGAAATGGTGGTTTGAGTAGGCTGCCCACTTTTTTGCTGAAGAAAACAAACAAAAAAACTCTTCCCACTTTTCCCCAGGGAACTACAGGAGATTCAGTGCTCCCCTCTATATTCAGTTCTATACCTTTGTCTAGTAAACTCAGGAATCTGCATTTCTAAAAGGGGTGGCTTACTTCACAAATTTATGGGTCACTTTTAAATTGTTGCTTTGTGACTAGGTCAAACCTTGGCTTCATTGTCACATTCTGGGTGGGTATGTCTTATGTCTTGAAAAAAATTTGATTTGTGTGGCCTTGCATCTTGTGTAAATAAATAGGATTTACCAGGTGGAAATAAAATTGTCAGTGTCTTTAGCATAGACTGGTTATTTTGGAAAGAGATTAAATTCTTACTTATTAGTGACTTTTTGAATTGACTAATTCATACATTTGACAAACATTTCTTGAGCACCTACCTTTGTTGTCATATCTAACATATTTGAAACAGAGTAGATCATTTTTTAGCTCCTCTCCTCTATATAATTTATTTACTATTAATAAGAATAATGAAAAGAAATGAATACTAATAATGGCCAGAAAATAAACATAAATGAAAATTTTCTTTTATTCAACTTTGCATATATGAAGGGACTTCAGAAAGATTGTGGGAAAATGGGATTAAAATATAAAGTTTATTTCTCAACATAAGCTCCATCAAGTTCAAGACACTTTTGTAAGAAATAACACCAGATGTTTAGTCCATCCCTAAAGAACCGAGGGTCCTTGGAATTTAACCATGTCAAGTGCAGTCTTTTCTATGTTATTAACTGAAGAAAAATGGGTGCCCTTTAAAGATTTTTTAAGATGAAACAAAAAGAAGTCAGAAGGAGCCAAATCAGGAATGTAAGGTGGATGCCTAATGATTTCCCACCAAATCTCTTGCAAAATTGCCCTTGTTTGATGAAAGGAATGATCAGGAGCATTGCCATGGTGGAGAAGGACTCTCTGGTGAAGCTTTCCCAGGTGTTTTTCTGCTAAAGCTTTGGCTAACTTTCTCAAAACACTCTCCTAATAAGCAGATATTATCATTCTTTGGCATGCCACAAAGTCAACAAGCAAAACTCCTTGAGCATCCCCCCAAATTTGCTTTTGACTGGTCCACTTTTGCTTTGACTGAACTACTTCCACCTCTTGGTAGCCATGGCTTTGATTGTGCTTTGTCTTCAGGATTGTGATAGTGAAGCCATGTTTCATCTCCTGCTACAATTCTTTAAAGAAATACTTCAATATCTTGATCCAACTTGTTGAAAATTTCCATTGAAAGCTCTTCTCTTATCTACAGCTGATCTGGGCCCAATAGTTTTGTACCCATCAAACAGAAAGTTTGCTCAACTATAATTTTTCAGTCAGAATTTGTAAGCTGAACCAGTTCAGATGTCCATGGTATTGTCAATTGCTTCTGCTGTTAATCATCAGTCCTCTCAATTAGGGCATGAACAAGATTAATTTTTCCTCACAAATTGATGTGGATGGTCTGCCACTTTGGGCTTTATCTTCAACATCATATCATCCCTTCTTAAAATGAATTATTCATTTATAAATTGCTGATTTCTTTGGGGCATGGTCCCCACAAACTTTTTATAGAGCATCAGTGATTTTACCATTCTTCCACCAAGCTTTATCAGAAGTTTAATGTTTGTTCTTGTTTCAATTTTAGCAGAATCCGTGTTGCTATTATAGGGGCTCTTTTCAAACTGATGTTTTGTCCTTCTTGGTGCCTCGAGCTAGATCTTGTTATAACAAGTTACTACAAGTTTATTTTGGTGCAAAAAAGTTTGCAATCCATGCATAGTTTTTTCATAATATGCATTTTTCACAAACTTTTTGAAGACCCCTTCATATAATCATGACAGTAATACATAAATAATAAAACAAATATCACAGTATAGAAAAGGAAAAAACTAATTGATATTTTTAAATTACATTCATGTTTTTGAAAAAATAGAAAAACATGTTTATATGTTTGTTGCAGTGATGAATAATGATATTGTAGCTTATTAAATAACAAGTAAAAATAACAATTTTAAAAGAATAAATTTCAATTTTTAAGATATTATTCAAATTCATAAGCATTTCATGTATGAACTAAAATATGCACTAACCAGACAAAAATGCTACATCTTGAAGTTTGCACTGTATTACACTTTTAAAATTTAAAAACAAATGAAACTTTAAATGATCCAGTGTGACAGGATAGAAATCATTCTGTTTCTTAATTTGTATAATCATGTGCTATCACGTATTTTGAATCTACTGCTTAAATTAAAAAATATGTAGTACCACAAGGGTCTAAGATCCACACTGCTCCCAAAGTGAGCTAGAACAATTCTAAACTGTCATGAACTACTCTTGAAATGACTGTGTGTAGCTGAGTCTGCATGTGTCAGGAGCCTGCTGTCTAACTGGAAATTCTCCAAATCAATTTTTCTGTAAAATGTTTAGTGAGGCATAAGTAATACAAATATGTTAATATGAAGCTCGCATTATCGAAAGTCAGTAATAGTAACATTGCTACAGAATTTAAATCCACAAAAGAATTTGGGAGGAAAGAGTATTCTATTACTTACATTGTTTAGAATTAAAGATGCACGGTAATAATAAAAAGTAGACCAATTCCTAATTGGTTTTTATTACTGTTTTTAAATGCCTACTCCAGTGTCTTACGACTCCCACTGCCCCACCCATGGTACCATTGCCTACCATGAGCCTGGCCCAGTGTTAGGTGCTACTGTGCCATGTCCAGCAGAACAGATGAAGTCCTGCTATCACAGAGCTTGCAGGTTAGTGGGAGAGGACAGCAGAGAAGAAGTAAACAAATCAGAATTTACAAAACTCTACGAGCTATGAAGGAAATACACTACATCCAGAAACAGAGAATAACAGGAAACCTATTAGGTAAAGGGATGAAGGAAGGTTCATCTTCTCCGTGCTTGGTGAGCAAGTGGGAGAGTGGTGTGAGCCAAGGTTGGAAAATAGGCAGACACCTGACCAGCCTTGAAGAGTTTCACTTTTATTCAAAGTGCAGGAAAAAAATCCATTCAAGTTTTAAGCAAGAGAATGACATAAATTTTATGTTTCCAAAAGATTACTCTGACTGCTGTGTGGAGGATGGATTGAAATCTGGCAGTAATAGAAACTAGGTTACCTGTTAGATATTTCTAATACAGGACAAAGATAATGGGTGGTTTGCCTCAAAAGGTGGTAACAGTGATGGAAAGAAAATTAAGTATGTTTCGAATATGAGTGACTGAAAGCGGGAAGTGAGATACAGGAAGTCATCAAGAACAGTGCCCAAGTTTCTGCCTTGAGTAACTGGGAGAATGGTGGTGGCTTTTACTTAACAGGAAAGTTTGGTGGGGGACAGGTTCCTAATAATGACTTGATCCAACATGCGTCTCTCCTGAGATTTTAGTCGTTTGTGTTTTTTTAATTGATTTTATTTTTTAGAGCTGTTTTAGGTACACAGGAACATTCATTGGGAAATACAAAGCATTCCCCTTGTCGCCCCCCACCCCCCACATACACGCATAGCACCTTCACCCACCCCCACTATCAATACACCAGAGTGGTACATTTGTTACAGCTGATGAATCTGCATTTATACATCATCATCAAAAGTCCATAGTTTACATTAGGGTTCATTCTTGGTGTTGTACATTCTGCGGGTTTCACAAATATATAATGACATGGATCCACCATTATAGTATCCTACAGAATAATTTCACTGCCCTAAAAGTCCTCTGTGCTCTGTCTATTCATCTCTCCCTCCCTGTAACCCACTGATTTTATTGACTCCATAGTTTTGCCTTTTCCAGAATATCATGTAAAAAGAAGCCTTTTCCAATTGGCTTCTTTCAATTAGCAATATGCATTTAAGTTTCCTCCATATCTTTTGATGGCTGTATAGCTCCTTCCTTTTCAGCACTAAATAATATTCCATTGAATGGATATATTTTATTTATTTATCCTTGTTTCATTTATTTGGTTCCAAATTTTTGCAGTTGTGACTAAAGCTGCTGTAAACATCTGTGGGCAGATTTTTGCGTGGACATAAGTTTTTGACTCCTAGGGGTAAATAGCAAGGAGTGCGATCACTAGATCTTATGTATAAGTGTGTTTAGTTTGTAAGAAACAACCAAAATGTTTTCCAAAGTGGCTGTACCATTTTGCACTCACACTGGCAATGAATGGGAGTTTCAGTTTTTCCACCCACTTGCCAGCATTTGGTGGTGTCAGTGTTTTGGATTTTAGAAATTCTGATAGGTTTGTGCCGGTATCTCATTGTTGTATTTTTTGTTTGTTTGTTTGCTTGTTTTTAACTTAAATTTTTTTTTCTTTTTCTTTTCTTTTCTTTTTTGGCAGCTGGCCAATTCAGGGATCCAAACCCTCAACCAGGATGTTCTAACACCATGCTCTAACCAACTGAGCTAACTGGCCAGCCTTCATTGTTGTCTTAATTTGCAATTCCCTAATGACATGTTGTTGAGCATCTGTTTGTATGCTTATTTACCACCTATATATCTTCCTTGGTGAGGTGTCTGTTCAGGTCTTTTGCCCTTTTTTTTAATTGGTTTTTTTTATTGTTGATCTTTTAGAGTTCTTTGTATATTTTGTTTTTATTGTACGTTAATCTTAAATTTTTTTTACAAACCCTTGTGTCAAGAGCTGACTCTCTCTTTGTATATTCTGGATAACAGTCATTTATCAGATATGTCTTCTGTAAATATTTCCTCCCAGTCTGTGGCTTGTCTTCTTATTCTCTTGAAGAGCTTTCAATTTTACCTTGTCAAACCACTGTTTCATTTAACATTTTCTTTTTTTTTTAAAGTTATTGTGTTAAAATACACGTAACATAAAATTTACCTTCTTAATCATTTTTAAGCCTATACTTCAGTGGTATTAAATACATTCATCAATCTGCACCACACTCACCCAGTGTGCAAACCAGCCATCCCTATATGGGATCCGAACCCGTGGCCTTGGTGTTATCAGTACCGCACTCTCCCAAGTGAGCCATGGATGGACCTTGAAAGAATAATATTAAGTGAAACAAGTCAGGCAGTGAAAAAGAAATACCACATGTTTTCACTTATTGGAGGGAGCTAAAGGTGAATGAATCAATTCACACACATACATACACACACACACACACAAACACATACACACACAAAAAAACAAACAAACAAACAACAACAACAACATCAACAACAACAAAAAACAAAAAAC
>NW_007727203.1:35516-40429 GCF_000696425.1 Galeopterus variegatus | reverse complement strand
CCCGGGGGGGGAGCAGAGGAAGATATAACAACCACAACTTTTTTTTTTTTGAAGTTCTTACAACAAGAAAATGGAGGGGACACACCTGGGTGGGAGGGGGGAGAGGGAGGAGGGAGGGAGGTTTCGGTGATGGGACACAATAACTAACTACATTGTATATTGACAAAATAAAAATAATAAAATAAATAATAAAATAAATAAATAAATACATTCATAATGTTGTGCAACCATCACCACCATCATCTCTGTAACTTTTTTCATCTTGTAAAACTGAATCTATATAACAGTTTCAATTCAGTCAGATGGTAATCTTTTATGTTTTATAAGATTCTTTTTCTCTTTTTAAAAATAAATATATTTTATTATTATAATAGCAACATGCATTCCTAACGGAAAACTGGAAAAACACATAATTGGAAAAAAGAGGAAAAGCCTATGAAAAACTCTGGCGGCAGGAAGATTAGTGGCCTTGGGAGTATCTGGAAACCGCACCCTTGTCCTGGACAATTTGACAATGAATATCAGAGGCCTAAAAAAGATATTCACCCTTTGACCCAACAATCCTTGTTTAGAAATATATTCCAAGGAAATAACTGGATATGTGCCCAGAGAGTTAAATAAAAAGATGTTCCTTATTGGAAATAAACCAATTAGTTTGCTAGGGCTGTCATAACAAAGCACCACAGACCGGGTGGTTTACACAACAAAAATTTAATTCTCACAATTCTGGAGGCCAGTTGTCTGAGATCAAGGTATCAGCAGGATTGGTTTCTTCTGAAGCCTTTCTCCTTGTCTTGTATATGGCCATCTTCCCCCCGTATCTTCCCATGGTCTTCCCTCTCTGTAACTATCTGTGTCCAAACTTCTTCTTCTTTGAAGGACACCAGTTATATTGGATTAGGGCTCTCTAATGACCTCAGTTTAACTCAATTACCACTTTAAAACCCTGTCTCCAAATCCAGTCATAATCTGAGGCACAGAGAGTTAGGACATCAACATATGAATTCTGGGGGGACACAGTTCAGTCCATAATACAACCTACTCCAGGAATTGGGAATTAGTGAAATAAATTATGGTGCATTCATACAATGGCTCAATCATATATTTTAGCATATATATGAATTTTTAATATTGCCATTAAAAATGGTCTTAAAATTATATATGGCATGAGAATTTCATGATATATGTTGTCAGTGAAAAGAACAGGCTACAAAATAATATGGATAGTATGATTCTTGCTCTTTCTTTGTGTAAAATACATATACAAATGCACAGAAAAATGGCTGGAAAATCTAATTATATTTGGGGGATGATATGAATGATTTTCCTTTGTTTTATTTCTATTTATTTATTTATTGCCTAATTGTACATTTTAATTTTTCCCACACCTAAGTCTCTGCAATATTTTTAAAGAACCCTCCCTCCTGCACACACACACGCACCTCTAAAAAAAGAAAGAAGAGAAAAAAAAACTATCCCATGCCTAACGCATGTTTTAGAATACAGTTTTCTAGTCATGTAGTTTTCCTTTAGCCATTTCTGCTTCCCAGCTGCTAAGGCGAGTTTCAGTAGGATATGAAAGCATACTCAGTGTTCTCTACTGTTTCCATTTGCCCCTGTATAGTCATGGCCTGCTTCTTTAATGTGCAATGAAGTGCTCAGTGTTCTTTTATTCTTTTTTGAAAGTTGTTTGGAAAGGTTTTTGCTTAATCATAAGACATTGCTGAAGGAATGTGACAATATGACTGAATTTTGGTTTAGGGCTTAAGATCGACAGGCTCTGAACTCTATTTTCATACTTAGAAAATGTTTAAATGGAGTGGTTCCAAAAAAGACAGAAGGATGACTGTGTTTAGAATTCTGATCTCTGTGATTTCTAGCTTTGGAGGCAGAAGGTGCCTATTCACGTGTCATTCATGGGAAAATTGACTGCAGGCACTTTTCTGCTAAAGCATCGTTTCTTCAGAGGATGGGCCTACTACCACAGTTATTTCCTCCTAGGCCTGCCCTTCCTCCCCTTTCCTCCACTTCTATAACTTGGGTAATTTATGCACATAATAGGTACCATGTGAATAAAAGGGCAACACCTAAGTTAAGACAGAGTAAAGTAATTTGAGGTTACCTGTGTTCATGAGTATATATGCTAAGCTTTTGCTTTGTGTAATATACCTACGTGGCCATTGAAACTGTTGGTTAACTGAAATGCAGCCACTCCAGTGACTATAACATGGAGTGGTGACGAATTTAGCCTTACTACACCTGTACTATTACACAGTTGTAGTATACAACAATAGCAGAACTTGAAATTTTAGTCTTACCATAGAAGGGGTATCTTGTGTTAAATACATTGCTTACACCTCTGACAAGTCGTGAGAATGCCTCCGTAACTGATAATCCTTTGCAGAAGTTAAAGACTTTAAGCTCTGGGAATATCATGAGGAATTCCCAGGAGGGAGTCTGTGTATAATGAAGGTTAAGGAAAAGTTCAAGGACAAGATCCATGTTTAGGGACAACAAGCCAGTAAAGAAGACAATAGTAGGAATGGGAGGAAAGGCAGGAGGAGAACTAGGATAGTGCTGGAAATGTTCAGCAAGTGTTAAAGACATAATTTCAAGAAAGAGTGGTGGACGACAGTGACACAGGTCTCAAAGAGAAGTAGAAGGAACAGATCAGTGGGCGGGCTGTAGGCAATCTTTGAGAAACTGGGTTGTTTGGAAAGTGAGTTAGAAAAGCCAGAAAATAAGAGTTACCTGGCTGAATGGAATTAGAGGATGAGGAAAACTCAGGAAGTTTGTTAGTGACATGAAGACAAAGAGTAATAGCTAGTAATACTAGTATAAATAATATACTAGTATTACATCCTTTCATTTTCCTTTTCTTTTTTTTTTTTTTTTAAAAAAGATGACTGGTAAGGGGATCTTAACCCTTGACTTGGTGTTGTCAGTACCACGCTCAGCCAGTGAGCAAACCAGCCATCCCTATATGGGATCCGAACCCGGGGCCTTGGTGTTATCAGCACCACACTCTCCCGAGTGAGCCACAGGCCGGCCCTCATTTTCCTTTTTAAAATATTATGTAGCACATACTTCATAGGCTACTTTTTGCCCTCAATTTCCCAAACAAACAGAGTTGCTTATGTGAATTTGTCCATTTTCAGAGCAGAGCAGTGGACATGCATCCAGAGTCCAGGCATTTTGCTTTGATCCTGTATCAAATTTGAGGTAATGACTTTTACATTTATTATTTACAATACTCCTGGTGAACAGCACTGATATTGCAGCATCTGAGCTATCACACTTCTGCCAGTAACTGTGAATTAGGAATGCTCCTCAGGTAGGTTCTCGCAGTAACCAATCAGCCCTTATTACTTGTAATACTTGGGAGTTGATGGACATATAAGAAGGGAAAAGATATCAGGATGCTGCCTACCAAAGTGCCTCTGGCAAAACCCTCCAGAACAGACTGCATCTTGTTTAATCTTTGGTTAGACCTGGATAGTATTTAGATAAGATATTATCTGTGAATAGAGTCTTATAGTTCTTTCCTCTAGGCTGACAGATCCTTGAGAGCATTAGCCATGTCTTCTTCGTCTTGAGAGTCCTAGGCCTGGCATTGAGCAGGCACCTAATAAATACACTATTTGTTTGAATGAATTCACAATCAACCACCTACTTACTCACCACCCTCATTTTATATACACATATATCTTTGTTACTAATTTGGAACATGGTAAAATTCTATTAGTGTCATGAAGCTTGAATACTGCTCTAATACTATTCTAAAATATGAGAGATGAAAAAGACCTTAAAAAT
This sequence comes from Galeopterus variegatus, assembly GCF_000696425.1. Lineage (NCBI taxonomy): Eukaryota > Metazoa > Chordata > Mammalia > Dermoptera > Cynocephalidae > Galeopterus > Galeopterus variegatus. Next base: position 36,616 of record NW_007727203.1, on the reverse strand, counting down.
CATTTAATACAGAGTGGCTTAATTTTGCAGATGGGAAAAGTGAGGCCCAGAGAGGTTAAATGACTTCAAAGCCAGTTAATGGCAGAACTAGAGCCAGGAGAATGCAGATCCTCCTGATTTCTAGCTTACTACTAAACACACCTAAGCCATTAAGAAAGCTGCTTTTGCTTTATGTTACACATTTTTTTTTCCTTCTTTCTCTCTCTCTTCACAAGCTAACCCCTCCCCCCCAATTTGGACATGAGATCAATATGCAAATCAGAGAACCTGGAACCATTGAGAAAAACAAGGACTGTTGTGTTGCGACCCAGCTTGGAGGGGGTGGAGGCAATAGAACTTTATCTTTCTGCAAAGGTTTACTCATGTTTCTAGGCCTTACTTGAATATAGAGCCTTGCCCAGGTACAGGCATCTTTTCTGCTTAGTGGAGGCACTGGAAAAATCAAGATACCTGAGTGTTCATCTTGGTTTTGTTACCACTCTTGTGGCCTCAGTATAAGAAAGTTACTTTTCTTTTCTGGGCCTCAGTTCTGCCGTTTGTAAAATATGCCACTTGGACTACCCAAGCTCCAAAATGTTATTGGCCCTAAAATCCTGTGATTCTACCTTCTGAATTATGAAGGATTTAATTTTTTTCCCACCTTTAAAGTAAAATCCACACCTAAGCTCAATGGAATTTGATCACCTTTACCTTTTAATGTAATTGTTGACAGACTTTCTCTGCTCTGTTTGGTTTAACTGGAATGAATTAGTTTTCATTTCAATGGTTTCAATTATTGTTTCCCATTTGTCATTCAGCCAAAGAAGTAATTGGCACAATGGTTAAAGGTGATCTGACTCAGTTCCTTTTGGTGCCTTTTCAAGTGCTACTTTGAAAGTCTTTAGACCTCTTCCCCTGTATTACCCCTCCAGGACTGGATGGCAACCATGGATTCGATCTTCTTTTGCTTCTTGTGGAACTGGGAGAGAGTTTGTAGGCTTCAGGATCAGGGATACAGGGAGTTGCCTGGAAGGGGGAACATGTTCTCTAAGAAGAAGGAGGGAAAGCTGCCAGGTTGCTGACTCTGCTGTAGCAGATGACAAGGAGTTAGTTGCAACCTG